>NW_008654390.1:0-1250 GCF_000695815.1 Acanthisitta chloris | reverse complement strand
GGACACCCAGACCCCACCAAGAACCACCCCCAGGTCCCTCCCATGTCCCTGCTGAGCTTCTTCAGGGACTACCCAGAGCTCCCCCTAGAACCTCTAGAGAGCCCCAAACCCCTTTCAGTGCCCCCCAAACCTCCCCCAGGACCCCCCAAATCCCTCCCAGGATCCCCCCAGGACCCCCTACCCTGCAGTTTTCATCTGGCACCAGGCCAGCAGAGCATCCTTGGCCGATTTCCTCTCCCGAGTGTCTGCGGTTTCCACACTGATGTCCTGGATCTTGGGGGGAGGAAGAAAAAGAATGGGTTCAGGGACCCCCCAAAGTGGGTCTGAGACCCCCAAAGTGGGGTCAGGACCCCCAAAGTGGGTCAGGGAACCCCTGGGGCGAGTTTAGGACACACATAAGTGGGTTCAGGGACCCCCAAAGTGGGTCTGGATCCCACCCCAGGGACCACCTGGAAGGGGAGGATGACGCTCCAGGTCCCTTCCCACCCAGTTCCCTCCCCCAGGGACCACCTGGAAGAGCAAGATGATGCTCCAAGAAGTGCCCCCCCCCAGGGACCACCTGGAAGAGCAAGATGATGCTCCAAGTCCCTTCCCACCCAGTTCCCTCCCCCAGGGACCACCTGGAAGGGCAGGATGATGCTCCAGGTCCCTTCCCACCCTGTTCCCTCCCCAGGGACCACCTGGAAGCGCAGGATGATGCTCCAGGTCCCTTCCCACCCTGTTCCCACCCCAGGGACCACCTGGAAGGGGAGCATGATGCTCCAGGTCCCTTCCCACCCTGTTCCCTCCCCCAGGGACTACCTGGAAGCGCAGGATGATGGTCCAGACGAGCCCCAGGGTGAGCCGTGGGTTTCCATCCACGATGTCGTGGGATCCAACATTCTCCAGGTGCACTCGCTGCTCCCGCAGGAATCTCAGAGCCTTCTCCACGTTTTCCAGGCAGTGGATTCGCATCCGGCCACGCGTGGGCCGCGGCTTGGGGGGGGACACAGCATCAGGGACCCCCCAAGGCAGGGGAGGGGGCATGAGGGTCCCACAGGGTCAGGGACCCCCCCAAGGCAGGGGAGGAGACATGGGGGTCCCACAGGGTCAGGGACCCCCCGGGGGGGGCACAGCATCAGGGACCCCCCAGAACCAGGGGAGGGAGACATGGGGGTCCCACAGGGTCAGGGACCCCCCGGGGGGGGCACAGCATCAGGGACCCCCCAGAACCAGGGGAGGGAGACATGGGGGTCCCACAGGGTCAGGGA
>NW_008654389.1:11374-12078 GCF_000695815.1 Acanthisitta chloris | reverse complement strand
GCACAGCACACTCGCCGCTCGCCAAAATATATTTTGCTTTAAAAAAAAATTAAACTTTTAAATAGAAGCAGAAATTGGGTTGGTTGGTCGGTTGGTTGGGTGGTTGGTCGGTTGGTTGGTTGGTTGGTCGGTCGGCGCTGGTACTGCCCACTGTGAAACAAAGCTTTGACTATTTTTTTCACTTTTATTTGGGGGGCGAGTTTGGGTAGAACAGAAAGCGTAAATGAGGTGAAGAGGGTTATGAACAGCCTTTGCAATGTACAAAAACTAGAGCAAGTGAAACCAAAAATGATGTTCTTGGTGTTTTTCTATACTGTAGTCTTGTTAGCTTTTTTTTGTTACTGTAACAATGCTGATCTCGAACTGTACCAAAATACATGAGACTGACAGAAACAAACCACATGGAACTTTCAAATCTTTAAAAACCTTTGTCACAAAAGACTTTGTTGTCATAGTTGAGTTGACTGTAGATGGTAATTGAATATACTCCTTTGGAACTATTTCATCACGTATGTTTCCTGCTCATTGTGATACATTAAAAAAAAAATGAGCAAAAGCTCTCGTCTCGCTGTCCCGCGCGCGCGGTGCCGGGTCTGTGCCGGGGGGGTGTGCCGCATGGCACCGTGTGATACGGCGTGGGCACACGTGTCGCCCCAGCGTTGGCCACCCAGCGCAGGAGGGCAGTGCCACAGAGCCATGTGAGC
>NW_008654389.1:9314-11328 GCF_000695815.1 Acanthisitta chloris | reverse complement strand
GTGTGCAGGTTCCAGCATGCGCTGTCCATGTCCCTCCCACATCGGTGTCCAGGTGACAGCACCTGGGCTGATGCTGTGAATTCCAGTTCTAGTGGAAGCAATGAGCCGGACAGCACCATCCGTACTGTGGCTTCAGGATGGTTCGTGTGTGGAAAGGACGTTGTAAGTGCTTTGAGTTTTGAGAAATGGCTGTATAAGGATTCTGGGCACGGTGCTGTAATGAACGGCTCAAGGGAAAGCACGATGCCTCCGTGGTCATCCAGAAGCCTACGAACTAAGTCGCATCTGTTTCCTTCTGCAGATAAACCAAAAGGAGATGCAGGTAAGCAGGTAAGTGGTGACTCACTGTGCTCCCTCTGCAGTGGGGACGGAACTCTGAGGAACTGCTGAGTGTTCAGTACACAATTCTCTTGCCAAAAATTGCCCCTTGTAGCAGAAAATGCTTGAAGTTCATTAATAGGGACCACATCCAAAAGGAGCCACGGGGCCACTGCTCATCTCTAATTTATAGCTGCAGCAATAAATAATTTACACCCAGCATTGCAGGTGGGGTGAGTGCCCGCCCCGTGTGGTGTCCTTGGTGCCACTGACCAGAAAGTAAGGGACTTCTTCCCCCTCCAGGAGCAGGGGCTGAGCATCATGGTGTCCAGCGGAGCAGAGGGCACGGGGAGGAAACCTGACAGCTCCCAAGGGCTCAAAATGTTCCTTGGTTAACACTTGTAGTGGTTCAGGCTCCACAAACCATGAATTACAAAGTAAAGTGGGTCAGAATAGCCAAGCCCCCAATAATCCTGGATGCTGCAGCGTACCCGGCCCAGCCCTGGCCCCCAGAGCAGCCTCAGAAGGGCACACCCTGCCCCGCAGGCAGCCAGCGTGGCA
Source organism: Acanthisitta chloris (assembly GCF_000695815.1). Taxonomy (NCBI): domain Eukaryota; kingdom Metazoa; phylum Chordata; class Aves; order Passeriformes; family Acanthisittidae; genus Acanthisitta; species Acanthisitta chloris. Next base: position 10,449 of record NW_008654389.1, on the reverse strand, counting down.
AGGGCCAGTGCACCCAACGTGCAGCAGCTCAGGACCCCAGAACCTGCAACAGGCCAGGCTGCCTGGTCCCAGCCCTGGCTTAGGCCTTGTTCTTCTGGCCTGAGCCTAAACAGACGAGGATCTGGATTGTTTCTCAGCTGCTTGGGGTTTTTTTAGTGGGAAAACTCCATCCTGCCTTTTCCACAGGCGGACGGGACTGCGGCAGTGACAGGGTCGCGAGTGCGACTCTCCCACCGGTGTTTGCACTTAAGGACTTCACCGCTGTTCCTGGACCAGTTGTTTTGTAAGTTTATTATGTAATGATGCTATTTATTCCTGGGTTGAATTCCAGTGTGAAACAGGCACGCTTGAGGAAGTGCCTCGTTAATGCTCAGGAAGGTGTAAATGGCCTCGAGTAGCTGCACAAGCTGAAAACTAAAAACCTCTGCACGAGTCTCCTGCTCGGAGCAGCCCATCCGTGGGAATTGTGCAAACCTCTGACAGGAATAAAAAGGTTTTTCCATGCTGTGATTCTGGTAAGAGGAGGCTGGGAGTGATTTTTAATGACCTTTCACTGCCATCACCTCAAAGAGGTTCAGCTCTCACTAGTGCACTCTTACAGGCCAAAAGAATGCATATTCATACAACCAGCAGGACCAAGTGTCCACTACAGTTAGTGCCAATGGATTTGGAGCAGCATTCCCAGCTGAAGGGTCCCAGCAGCCCCACGGACCTCAGCACAGTGTGGTCACAGCCATGTAGGATCCCTGCTGAGCCAGGCAGGGTCCCTGGCTCATACCTTGGCTAAATGACATCGGAAGGCTGCTGAGAGCCGACGTCTCTAACGCAGACAGATGTGCTGGGAAACTGCCACCGGGCCTGGGCTGTGCCAGCAGTGGTGAAGGGTTAACTCCATCAGCGCTTGGACTCCAATGTGGAGCTGGTTCTCTCCTCCAAGCTCGTTAACAAGGTACACCTGATGATCTAAAGCACTAGAGAGTCATTTTAATTAACGCTCTGCCAGAGGGGATATGGTGAAGACACTGATTTCACTCCAATGACTTTCTATTTTGGTGTATTGTAGACTCAGTGGGTTAGTCCCTGGCCTGACGTGCACTAATCCAGTCACCACTGCGTGGGCACCACCACCACTCAG
>NW_008654389.1:8995-9206 GCF_000695815.1 Acanthisitta chloris | reverse complement strand
GGGCTGGCAGCTCATCCCCAGCAGGACCTCACTGGTCATGCCCAATCCCCCATTGCCGCGCGGGTGGCAGCAGGTCAGTGGCACCACACAAACAACAGACCAGCCCTGTGGCCGCCGGGACCCTTCCCACAGGGCCGTGGGGCTGGGGGCACCTGGCCGTGCCTGCTGTGCCACCCCGAGGGACAGCGCCTGCCCCGGCCATGTGGAGCCA
>NW_008654389.1:0-8960 GCF_000695815.1 Acanthisitta chloris | reverse complement strand
CAGTGATGGAGGAGAGACTTCACACTGTGCCCCAGAGAACAGACAGCAGTACCTATAAATGGTATTTTGCTGTTGGTTAGATGGGAGCATGATGTTACTTAATTAATGTTTTAATACCCTAGGCATCTTCTGTGCCGTATAATTCATATCGATTCGGCTGTGAGCATGTTCAGTTAAAAAGACTCTCTTTCCTAAGCAAACTTTCAATTATATTGAATTGTCACAGTGAAAAAGGGTCTTTTCTCAGCATGGGGGAGGGGCTCGCTGCCAAACCGCTGTCGGCCAGGCTGGGCACACACGTGCACACACACACACGTGCACACACACAGCACCCACACCCTCCTGCTCCAGCACTTCCAGCCTCCCCCAGCCACGGGTGCCACTCCAGCACAACTTGTGGCTGCCAAGGTGGGTTGGTGGGGTTAGCCCCTGCTGTGGCCGAGGCATGGAGCTGGGCACGCTGCAGGGGGGTGAGGGAGGTCAATGCCAAATCAGAATTGGCAGAAAATTACCGTCGGGGAGAGAGAAGGCAAAGTCCCCTTTCCCCCCACAATCAGGTGCGTGCGGAATGCTGAGAGTTTGGGCAGAGCAGTGCCTGTCCTTTTTTGCAGCAATCCAGTGTCTGTTGTGTGTGACACCATGTCCTCCTGCCATTGTGTGATGCCATGTCCCTCCTGCTCCAGCAGCACACGTGGTAGGGGAGAGGGACATGGGACATGACCAGCCCAGCCACATGTCCCTTGGCCCTGCCATGCCCTGGTGAGTGCAGCTGCAAGGTGCTCCCCTGTGTGCCCATGGCCAGAGAAAGCGCAGGGGACAGACACAGGAGCAAGACCATGGGTTGCCTTGCCCCATCCTTGTTGGGCTTTGTGGGACTGGGACTCTGCACTGGGCAGGACACACCTGCAAAGGTCCTCCATGCCAGGGTAGGTTTGCTGTGGCACAGAAAAGCCCCTGGAACACACCCAGTGAGTTCCCTCCGTTGCCTCAGAGTCTTCCCTCTCAGACAGTGCAAGGCAAAGCAGATCTGGGTGCACTGCTCCTGGGAAGGATTGTCCCCCTCTCACGGGGAGGTGGGCTGGGGGCAAGGCAGAAACCTGCGTCCACACACCAAAGCCTGGGGTCCGGCTCTGTGCCTGGCAGTTGCTCCCTCACCTGGTGGGTCTGTGGGGAGGGCACGGGGTGAGCAGAGGCAAAGCAACCCCAGTACACCACTGTGGGGATGCCTCAGCACCTTCAGGATGGGTTTGGCACACGGGCACCCCCTGCACCAGGGAGCTGCGCTCAGCAGCTCCAGGGGTGCAGGGCAGGGAGTGCTGGCAGCAGTTTTAAGGATCCATGTTTGTTCTCAGCAACAGAAGAGCACCTTGGCATGCTGGAAGAAGAAAAGGAGCAGAGCCATGGAGTGCCAGCTCAGCCATGTGCAGTGTGGCAGCAGAGAGCTGCCAGCTCTGCCACACACTGCAGCCCTTGGGGCCGCTCCTCGTCCCCCAGCCCTGTGAGCCTGTCCTTCCCACACTGGGGGAAAGCAGGCAGCTCCCCCACAGGCTGTCCTCTACCAGGGAGGCTTTATCAAAGATTTCTGTCCAATTTTTTTTCAAATAATGAGGCAAAGATAAAAATTCTGTATTTTCATTACTCCCCATTTTCACAGCCCGCTGAACAAAAACACAAAGCACTTCTCCCGCTGCCCCTTGCTCCCCGGCCCTGCCTCTTTCTCCCATGGAGTTCAATTAAAGAAAGGCGAAAATTGAAGCTGTTGTACGCAAGGCGATTGCAACATGCATATTTGATTTTTATGATGGATCTAAATTGCTGAATAAGGCCGTGGAACAAAGGGAGACTGCGGCTTCCTGCCCATCACAGCCAGGCAGCCACTGCAGAACAAAAGCGCCAGCCATTAGGGGCTCAGCGGGGAGACACATTATATAAATGACTTTGTTTCTCTGCCCCTTCCCCCCCCACGGGGGCTTTTGCTGATTCCACAGCCCGGGGAGAGCAGGCAGCGGGTGTGGAGCCTTCGTTGAGGCATAGGGTGCCGTGGGGAGCCCAGCACACCCAGCATGTGACTGGTCATGCTGGGGCTGGAGGCCCCCCTGCCCCTCAGCTCCTGCCCCCAGGTGAGCCGGCATCGCCAGGGCTGGGGTCCCCGCCTGGCCCCCAGCTCCTGGCAAGCTGGCATCAGGCCATGGTGGCCCTAGCACAATGGAAACACCCCGCAGGCGTTTGGTGACACGTGCATTAACAGCAGCTTTTGCAGCCCACTCGGGTGCTGGGGCAGCAGCACTGTGTGAGGACACCTGGGCAATGCCAGTCCAGACTGCCTCAATGGCCACACGGATGTCCTCACAGGCCACCGAGCCTGGGGTGCCAGGCAGGGAGGTCTGCACCCATGGGGAGCTGCAGCTCTGCTCCCTGCTCATAGGACCTGCTGTTTGTGTTTAGGGAAAGGTGCTCATCAGGGAGGCTTCAGGCAGATCATCTGCGATTCCTCAGTCTGCAGCGGAAGGTGCTTGACAAGGGCAGGATCTGGTTAGGATCAGACCAGGCTGGGAGTGGGTTCCCCACTGGCTCCTCAAAGCTGCGTAGAGCAGAGCTGGGCTCACCACAGCAGCAAAGCGAGGGCTGCACTCTGCCCTCCACAGACAGTTTTGGCACAGGTGGGCACTGTGTCCCAGCCTGGCACACTTTGGTGGTCTGGAGAGAACCCTCCACGATGTGCCTGTGATGGGTATCACCAAGATGTCCCACCGTGCCCCCACGGCATCAGAGCTTACACGTTGCTGCCCCTTCTGCCTGTCCCAGCCCAGCATGATCCTGGAATACCCTGAGAAGATTCCATCCCAGCCTGTGTGTCACTGCCACCGCCCTGTGGAGCACCTCCCACTCAAGCTAAGGTGGGCATGAGGGGATACAGAAAATGGCTCTCCAAGTCCTGCAGGTACAGCAGACCCTGGCCCATGTTGTGCTGGTATCCAGAAGGGCTTGGGGATAGCACTGTTCTGCTGCAGTGGTTGGGCTCAGGGCTTGGCTGGTGCTGGTCTCCATCCAGCTGTGGGAGCTGATCTGGCCATGCTGAGGACTGCTGGGAGCTGCTCGAGCTCATCCCCTCCCGCTGCAGATGTGACAAACCGCTGGGGAGAGACAACCAGCCAGCGTGAACACACACTTCCCTTCCCTAATGCATCCCCCCAGGTCCTCTGCCCGGCATCTCCCCCTCTGTGCTGCACAGGGAAATTGCATCCTCCAGGAATAGTGTCCTAATGGACCTTCACCACCCCCTCTCTGTGCTCTGAGAGTTCATCACAGCCCCCTGTCCACCATTCACAGCTCTGCTCGCCAGCAGCTGCTACTGACAAAACATCTGGAGGGGACTGTGCCAAGGTTTTGCTGGAAGAGCCTTGGCAAGATCTGCAGTGGGGGAACAGGGCACCTGGGAAAGATGTCCCAGGTGAAATCCTGGGCTGGCTTGGGAGGAGGTGGGAACCAGTAGGGTGTAGCTGCAGGGGAGACTGGGAGAAGGCTGGGAGCAGCCTGAGAGCTGGCAGGGAAGTGTTCAGCTCTTTACAGTTTGATTTCCATGACCTTTCTGCTGCTGGCTGCCGCTCCCCCAGTGCCACTCCCAGCACTGACTGGGGCAGGTTGTGTTTTCCCTGCTAAGGAGCTAAACTGAGATGCTGTGTATAAGAAATGGGAAGTGACAAGATATGACCGAAGCATTGGAAATCAATCCAAACTAAATGTGCTTCTTAACTATAAGTGAACAGTTGAAAACAATCCTCTTTTATAGCCATGGAGATAAATACTCTGTTTTTATTAGGAAAAAATTGCTTTGGACTGAATAAAGTCGTTTGATTAACAAGTCAAAGCAGATGGTTTATTGATGTTTCAGAAAGGAGTTTACAAGGTCTAGTGAAAAAAGAGCCCTAGCTCTGAATTAACAAATTACCCGGGTATGTGGGACATTGACAGTTCACTGCTAATAGATTTATGGGCTGCTGCTGGGTGTTTCGTCCCCATTTGGTTTATTATGATAAAATATTGGGGCAGGGGTAACCTATAGCCTCCCTGCAATATACTGTATCGACCCCTGACCCTCAGAGCCTGACAGCAAACCTATATATTAGATTCTTAATTTGTCTTAATCTAACAGGATCAGCCTCCGTGCTGTAATTATTTTCCAAAGGCGATGGTGTGAGTGTGTGTGAGAGCTGCAGGTGAAGGTAGATCACTTTGTCTATTGCACTGGACATACAGTTGGGCTGCCAAGGACTGTGGAGATCACAGTAGGAATGAGGCAGGAGCACCAGTGTCCTGTGAAGCAGGACATGACATTGAGAAACAACAAAATTCCCAGGTGCTGTAAATTATCCCATAAACCAGTTTACTGTGAGGCCCTGTCAGCACCTGGAAACACGCAAGGATTGTGGCTGGAAGTGTGGGGACTGAAGAATTGGGGCCACAGATCTGATCCCTTTTCTGTAAACTTCTAGCATGTATGGCAAAAGCCTTGAAACCCTGCCCAGGGACACAGCTTCCCACCAGAGCGCCCTGTCCCAGGGGTGGGCAGAGGGTTGTGGCCAATACAGGCAGCTTTGAATCCAGAGTGACTGAGGCTTCGTGTCTGACACTGCAGGATTCAAGAGCAATAATTGCACACTCCTGTATCAGAGCAGCAGTGTCAGCCCTGTCACCTCTCCCGCTTGGGGCTAACCACAGGCTACAGTTCCAGGTCAGTCTCAGCACTCAGAGCAGTGGAACCAGGAAGGCTGCAGGGCAGGCACTGCTTGTCCCTGTGCCCACCCATGGGCATCTGTGCAGGTTTCCAACACCCTCAGCCCTGAGGAACACGGCATTAATTGCTTGCTCTGTCCCTCACAGTGCCAGCACACTACCAGCCATGCCACCACAGCCCAGGCAGCAGCACAGTGCTCAGGCTTGCCAGGCAAAGCCTTTGCTGATACAATCAGTTGCTTCAGCTGAAACATTGCTGAAACAATCAGTTGTGAGGAGCTTGTGTGACACCTTTACTTCCTCCTCCTCTTTGTTACCTTGTCAGCTCCCACACGGCAACTCTGGTGTCTGAGTGTGTTCACCTGAGCTGCCACGGCTGCTCCTTCAGGGACGTGACAAGGGGATGCTGCATCTCAGGACTTGCCATTTTCTGTGCCCAAGCAGGGTAGCTGTGGTGCCTGGCTTCAGGATTAGAGACACCATGCCAGAGCACACCATGGTCCATGCCTGCCAGGCACCATCCTGTCTGCCCTGCCAGGCCAGGGCAGCACCAGGGCTGACCCCAACACCAGCACAGGGAGCAGTGGGCAGATGCTCCGGGTCTGGGGGCTGTGCTAATCCCCCACCCCCGTGGGCTCAGTAGTGTCTGTGTGCCCGAGGATGACACAGTGATGAATGGGGGACAAATGTGTCTTTTACTGCTTCCAGCACACAGGCTTTTTCTCTCTTTTCCAGAGGGGCTGTTGGACCACTGGAGACAGGAACTTCTGTGCTTTGCTCTGCAGCCATTTCCCTTTCTCTTCTGTAATAGGATCTGCAGAAATGATTAAAAAAGCTGAAGGCAATTTATTGTCTTCTTTACCTCTCTCCCCACACTTCCTATGAGTCCACCAGGTACCCTCTAGATGAACTAATCCTACTGTAAAATATTATTTCTCAGCTTTATTTCTCTAATTAATTAACTGTCTGCAGCTTTATTTACCAGGTTCTGGATTAACTCTGAGACCATTGACTATCCAGAGCTGCTGCTTGCTCCAGCCCTGTCTTTCTGTTTATCTTTTCTTCGTGGAGCAGGGACTCCAACATATACAAACTGTCCTGAGGCTTAGCAGATATTCCAGGGAATCACAGGGCTGTATCTCATCTTCTCCAATAATTAGTTACTGTCTCGCACCTCAGAGGAATCACAGCAAACTTTCTTCCATATGCCACTGTTCCCCAGGAAGCAGAAGGAAAATGAAAAGATCATTTTGATATTTTAATAGTTGGCATTACAATTTTAATCTCACCTCGAATGCAGGAGCACTGGAGGGGAGACCTTGCTCTCCACAACTCCCTGACATGAGATGCAGCCAGGTGGGGGTCAGGCTCTGCTCCCAGGGAACAAGGGACAGGATGAGAGGAACTGGCCTCAGGCTGTGCCAGGAGAGGTTCAGGTTGGATATTAGGGAAATGTTTCTCATGGAAGGGGGTGTAAAGCCTTGGCACAGGCTGCCCAGGGAAGCTGTGGAGTCACCATCCCTGAAAGTATTCAAAAGTTGTGTGGAGGTGGCACCTAGGGACATGATGATGGTGCCTGGGCTTAGCCATGCTGCAGTGGGAGAGGCTCTGTCAGCACCAGAGCAGGGAGAGCTTTGCTGCTGGAGCTGCGGTCAGAGGGCTCAGGTTTAACAAGAGTTCCCAGCACGTGCCTTGGGTACAGCCCTGGGGCTGTCCAAAGATGCTCTGCCTCCTGCCTAGGCAGTCAGAGTGGTGATGGACAGGGCTCAGTGTGTCTCTCGTGGCCTCTCAGCACCACCTGCCCTGCTCACACTCAGATCAGCTGCTCTCCACACCTGCAGGATCACTGTGCCTGGTGAGGGGACACTGGCAGCGAGTTGTGCACCCCATGGCACAGAGCCAGCACTGTGTGTCACGCACAGCTGCAGGAATGTGGGCTGTGTTCCTGGCTCACCCATGGCAGCTCAGCTCGCTGTGGCACCACAGGGCTTTCCCAGGGCAATCCCTGCCAGGCTGGGGGAGGCACAGCTCCTGCTGACAACCCGTTGGGTGACTCTCTCCAGGAAAGCTGGTTCTGATGTGTTGTACTGGCATCCTGCCACCTCTCCTCGGTCAGGGTCTGCTCTGCTAACAGTGCCAAGACAGTGGGTCTAGGAGGATGGGAAGGGAACTCTTCCCTCAATTTGCTGACTGGAGCAAATCACTTACTAGGAAGCAATGTCAGTCTCTGGCCTTGGCTCAGCTCCAAACCGCCATGAGTCTCAGTCTATTAGGCTCAATAAAACGAACTCAGAGTTGGCCTCTGAGGGTCCCTCCCACCATGCTCGGACACAGGGATCTGACACAGCACAGCAGGGCACTCCCATGTGCATGCCTGCAGCCTGGGGGGGTTCCTGTGTCCTGGAAAGGGAGAGAAAAGGACCTTCCCCAGCTGAGGCATCAGCCACATCAACCAGCAGCAGACATCCCTGAGTGTCAGGAGAAAGTCCAATTTCATACACATGAGTGGTGAATCAAAGCCACATCACATAAAGGCACATGTTGGTGTGGATCTCTGCTGCTGCTAACCTCAAACTTCTGACCCAGCTGCATTTCGGCTGAAGGAATATTAAGAGAAAAGAGTTCTAAATGTGTTTTTCAAGATAGGAAAGTTTCTGGTCAGAAATTGGTCTAGAGTTATGAGTGGCAGGGAGAGTCATAGTGGAAATGCTGAGTAGATACAGTTGTGACGTGCCCAGCAGTGCCGACTATGCTCTGACCCACTCAGAACTCTGGCTCTCTCACCATCTCCCTGCATTTCACACAGTTAAATATCCTGTTCTGGAAAAAAGACTCTAACTGCACTTCCATCCCCACACCCTCCCACAGTTGCCCCATTCATGCCATCTGGTATTTGATACACGTGGCTGCAGGAGCATCTCACATTGGAGTTCTGTTACATTTTCCTGTGATGGTCCATTGCACCTGGGCTCGGCCTTGTGCTGAGCTAGACAAAAACAAATTAGAAGTTTCTTCTGTAGTAGGCACTGCCTGGTTATTTCCTGAGCATCTCATGTGCCCCAGGCAAGCAGGATTAGTGCAGGATTCCTGTGCATGTGCACACAGCTCAGAAAGCTGCTTTGATTGCAAAGCCTAAAAAAAGGATATTAAATTTTTATTACAAAAATATTTGTTTTCCTCCATTCCTCTTCAAGCAGCAGACACAGTTCCAAGCATTCCCTCGCTTTGTGGTCACGCAGCAGCTCCAGGCAGGGAGAGGAAGTGACTTTCCAGTGCTGTTTCCCTCCCAGAGCTCACAGCCTGGACCTTTGCCTCGTGCTGTTTCCCAGTTCTGTCCCTGTGAGCAGGGCCTGGGCAAGCTGAACCCCATCCTGCCCACGGAGTGAGGGTTGGGGGGAACAACAGCTCCCTGGTTATTACCTGCACCTTTAGGGTTTCAGCGGCTCTGTTCACTCCTGCTCTCCACCCACTGCCAGGACAGACAGGAAGCTCCGTGCTTGTGTGATTTACCATTTCTTTGTGCATTTGTAAATGCTTTTCTTTTTCAGTCTACAGCAGTTGGTTTCACTCTGGTCTCATGGCCAAATGCCTGAGCCGTGCAGGTATCCCAGCCCCAAAGCTTGGCCTATGCCTTACCTGTGCTGATGACACCTGTTCCACTCACCTCTCCCTTTCCAAACTGGTGCCTCTCTTGCACTGGAAACAAACCACCTCAACATCTCCTGGCCTGGGGGTTCCCCTGCCTGGAAGCAGGTCTGTGTGCAGCCAGAGGCAGACAGAGCTCCTCCAGGGCTCACAATACACAGATCATTGTCAGCCGTGGAGCTCTGAGGGTTTACAGCCGATGAGTGGCACAGGCTGGGGCTGTGGTGGGGGAAGCCATGGCCAAGGGACAGCCAGGCACAGTTATACCCGAGCTGAGCCCTCAAATCCAGCATGTTCTCACGGTGTGGCTCCTCTGGGACACGAGCGTCGCTCTGCAGAGGGATGGCTCTCCCTCACCTCCCTCTGACCAGGTCTGGGCTGGCTGTAGCTGGACACAGTCCTGCTCTGGGGATGTCCTGGTGACTCTCAGGGGTGACCTCGCTGTGTCTGACCACGTGCTTAATAAAGGATGCAGGGCAGGTATAAGCACCGCTGGACTTGTGGTGTTCTGCAGCCCTGAGCTCGGGTCTGAGGGTGCCGAACGCACAGCGGGGCCGGAGCCGCGGCCCGGGGAGCGCGGT
>NW_008654388.1:0-6105 GCF_000695815.1 Acanthisitta chloris | reverse complement strand
ATTATGGGTGTGCATGCTGATAATCCAAGTGTTGGAGAAAAATCAAGTTAATGTTCTATTTTTCTTAATTTTTACAGGATGTTAAGGGGTCAGAATGGACCTTACAGATCATCTAGTCCCAAACCCTCCTGTCATGGGCAGGTACACCTCCCCTCTGACCGGGTTGCTCAAGGCTTTATCGAGCCTGGGTTTGAACACTGCCAGAGTTGGGGCATCCACAACTCCCTGGGCAACCTCTTCCAGTGTCTTACCACCAACACTTTTTAATTAGACTTACCATTTGGCAGTTACTGCATGTTCATTGGTTCAGTCAGAGTTACACAGAAGCTCATAGAATTTAGGGGTTGGAATGCACCTTACAGATCATCTAGTCGCAAGCCCCCCTGCCATGGGCAGGGATGCTGCACTAGACCAGATTGCTCAAGGCCTCATCCAGCCTGACTTTGAACACTGCCAGGGCTGGGGCAGTGGTTCAGCCTGTATATTCAAGAGTCTTTATTCCTCGAGCAGTTGTTAACTTAGATTGCTTATAGAGTTTTAATCATCTTTGAGCAATACAGTTGTGGGAGAGTATGGACAAGCTAAGGTGTCTATAAGGTGCTGTGAGAGGTGCATGGCAAAAATCCACAAATTTTGAAAGCTCAGTTTGAGAACAACTTGGTTGCTGTCAAATTCAGTGGTGCACAGCACGAATGCTGTTCTGTTGTCCAGCATTGCATGAAGCAGACTCTGAGCAGCAGGGAGAAAAAAGGGTGACATTGCTGTAAGAGTTAAGTGGTCCCTCAGTTATACTTCTAGTAGTATTGCCTTTTTTCTTCCACAGACCATACCCATGTCATTTCAAGTGGACAGTGAAACTGAGACTTTTGCAAAACTACAACCCCAATACAGCCCTAAAACAATTACCACACTCCTCAGATTCATTGTTTTGGCTAGACCTATTCTGCCAAGATAGGAAAAAAGAAAAACAGCTGTGCCACCAGAGACAGGGGGAGGAGAAAGTGAGAACAAGCAGCAGAGAACTGCAGTGCTCACCTCAGAGCACTTCTGAAGGCGAAGTACCATGAATTCATACCACCAACTCCAGCTACACAACAGCTAACAGGAACCTCTTTTCCACTTGCAGGAAAGTCCAGTTTGACAAAAATGAGTCAGATATCCTTACAACAGCCTTCTTCATTTCTAAACAGCCATACATTAATTCCCAGAGATCCGCAATAATGGTCTGCATCTAGGAGTGGCCTTATGGATGCTGTAATCATGATGTATCATAAAATATACAAATAGAATGAGGTTTGTCAAGCAAATTTGATTTTTTTACATGATTTTTTTTGTGTTTGCCATCCCTGATTCTAGGTTTTTAAGACCATAGAGAGATTATTGCATGTCCTATTACAGGTATTTAAAAGAAACCTCCTGAATGAGTTGAGCGTAGATCACATACGCAGCATAAGAAAAATCTTTAGGTAACTGGGACACTAGGAAACTTAGAGTTGAGAAGAGGTTATTGTAATTGAAGCTGCCAGGTAATAATTTCAGACAGCACAACTGGCTCCATTCCATGTATTAAAAATGTTTATGAAGGCTGCAGTCCAGTCAAAAGACATAGAAATTAGGTAAGTGAGGTTAATCAGGTTCATTCTTAATTTTGTTTTTCTGCTTGCAATTGTCCTTTAAGCTGTACTGGCTCCAGCTGCAGCCTTTACATGTGTGATAGCTGCGTCTGGCTGTAGAGTATCAGATTTTCTGGTCATGAGTTTAATTGCTATCAACAATAAATACTTAATAAACTGTCTTCATAGATCCAGATTATAAGTGACACTAAAGAGTCAGTAAGCCACGGTTCTGCAAGCCCCAAATCATGCTGTCAAGCCAAACTTAGTGTGTGATACGTTTTGGAAGGATTATTTTTCTTTGTGGAATACTATAAAATGTTCTGGGTTCTTTCTTTATAGTGATAGTGTGGAGAAAATCCAACTGGTGCTCACTGTTCTCAGCGTTTGTCAGCTTGACTTGTAAAGCATAAGTCAATTAGTAACAACACGTTTTAAGGAAGGGATATGCGTTTGATGTCTGCTTAATCTGTGTCGTAAACCATGGCCTGTGGAAGGAAGGGATCACAGTACAGTAGACTTGGGAAAACCCTTATGGGCATTTGGGATTTGAATTTATTTCAATGTTAAGTTCAGGCATTAGGAATTTCAATTTTTATCTGCATTTTTATGGCCAGATATGAAGTATGTTTTAAGCTCTCGAGCTGCAAAATGCAGAACAAGTGAGGGGTATGTGTGTGAGACTTGGGTGTGTCTGTTCAGAAAAAGCATGCAGAATGTTAAGGTGAGAAAGAGGAAAAAATAGAATAAAAGAAGATGATAGCATATGGGAATGGTAGAGGGGTGTGTGGGTGGATATCTGTAGGAGTGTGTGAAATCTCTGAGGCCTGTGGTTTCACAAGTATTGAGCCGCTGCAAGGAGCTGTTATGCAGTGGGGTGAATTTTAAGTAGAAAGGTGTAGGGCAGCAGTAGGGAGAAAGGAGGTGACCTAGAGCTGTAGAAGGCCAGCTATAAACAGGGTTTGGAAAGCAGCAGGGTATCACATGAGAGGAAGTAAAAATACTGCTGTGAACTAGGATATCTCTTTGTAAGCAGTGCTTAGTACAGGCAGGCTGGGAAAGCAATTTCGACAATGCGTAGGAGAGACAAAGTAGGGAGCCAGGAATTCACTTGCTAAGTATCACCAGAGAAGCTGAGAAGTATGAGATAATATAAGATGTTCAGTTGAGGCCAAAGAACCAGCAGCAGTTTTGTGAAAGAGGAGGAGTTCAGGGTAAAGATTCAGAACTGATGGTTTATAGAAGGTCTAGAGTGACAGAAGAGAGGAAGCAGTAAGTTAAGGTGAGTGAAAGAATCTCTGTCTTGGAAAGGTTCTGGAAAGGGTAGAGGAGAAAAGCGTTGAGAGTGTAACAGGAAAAATGAATTGCAGGAGAAAGAGGATGCTATCAGTGGGTGCAAATCAGGCTCTTAGGATTGCCTTGGTTATTACCACTGGTTGCTTATTACGTCTTCTCAAAGTGCTGAAGTGAACCAGGAGAAAGCATGCCTTTGAACTTGATAACTTTGTTTAAATCTCTTGTCATAGATGTTGAAACTAGGAGGAAATGATTGGCACTGCCATGTGAAATGGCTTTGTCCATGCACTATCCACTCCTTTGCACAGGCATGCAAGTGTCTGCAGGCAGGAAACTATCCCCAAGCTCAATACTCATTTGGATCCAAAGCAAAAGAAGGAATGATTCCTGTTTATCTGGCTCAGTCTTTCCAGTCCAGTTCAGTGTGGGATCACACAAATGCCATTGAGCTAAGGCAGGACTAGTGCTTTCAGTGCTGTTTCTGTGAACTGGGTCTTCCAGTGATTTCTCCCCTTGAGAGCAGGGAACCATTACCTGTGCCTGTCTTCTAAAATACCCTTCCTCAGCAGGTTGAGCGTGTCACACTTCTTCTGCAGTCCCTGCTGCACCTTTTCAGTGTTTTCCTGCATCTTCTTTAGCAATTTCTTAAACTCCAGAGACTGGAGGTTAAAAAAAAAATCTTTTTTCATCCTCTCCTTCAGAGTCTTAGTTGGTTTTTTTTGGTTTTGTTTGTGGTTTTTTTTGCCAGAGGTATTAGCATGATAAGCTAGTGGAAGAGGATTGATGATGTACAACTGGGAAGGGATAGAACTGTGTCAGCGCTTAACTTGGGTTGATGTGATTTCTGGGATTGGGCCTCTACAGTGTATTTCCATAAGGATACAGAAGGATGATACGCACCTTATTCTTTCAATCTTACCTTCTTCCATTGTTACTTCAGGTTTCAGACATCCGATGCTTTCCTTCCTTGTCTTGTACCAGCTCTGTCTTTCCATCAGCCTGTTTGACATGCTAAAGTATCGTGAAATATGATGGAAGAGCAAATAGTTCTACCATTTTTGTTTGAAGGAGGCCTGGCTGGGGAATTCTTCAGGAGGTAGCAGGGATGAGGGTTGTTAAAGCCAGTGCATTTGTTACAGTCCCACATGAGGACTGTAATTCAATCTAAGTAGAAATCCATTAGCTTAAGAGCAGTCTGCTCTCCACTGTTTGGCCAGGAGTGGTCTGAATGCGTATAATAGTCATTATTAATGCATTATTAAACCATTTATTGCCTTTAATTCAAAAAGTTTGGACACAGTAGACTGCAATAATCTCATCTTTATTGTAGAGAATACTCTGGAACTGGAATAAACTGCCTGTGCATCTGCTGCGAAGCTGATAGTGACACAGTAGTCTCTTACAACGGATAAATTATTCTCAGCTGTACTATTACACATTGGATATACACCTCCATTAGAAATTTATATTTAATTCATATTGCCTCTTGTGGTGCTGAAAGAGATTCAGAGCACAATTGTACATTGACCAGTTTACTTAAATGGGTAGTGTGTTGTGAAAAATACTGTCCCCACTGTACATGCCCTGTGATGTTTGCACTATGGAATGAGAGTTCTAAAGTGGCAAGTTGAATGGATTTTCTGGTGCTTTTCACCCCAAAAGCTTCTGAAGCTGTGGGACTACCAGTGTACAGTTCACAACGGAGGCACAGTTTTGCTTACTGCAGTTGTCTCATTTCCCTTTTTTTTCCCCTAGGCTAGAATAACTGACAGAATCTAAAATAAGGAGACACATTCAGCAAATATGGAAGAGGATACCAAACCTATCTTGGTGTCTGAGGGAGGCGATGAAAGCCATAATGCAATCATGAATATACAGTTTAATCCAGAAGATCTCAAGTGCAAAAGGTAAGAGGAAGGCTGAACCTACAGAATTATTATCTAGCAAAGAGTTGTTTAATCTTTGCTTTTAACAATATAATCCTACAAAGACAAAAGATTAGCATTTGGATACAGAGCTCTGAGTGCAATCAGTTCCTACTTTTTTGCTATATGATATCATTTCCAAGTACTAAGTGTACAGATGTTCATATTGTGTTTTGTTTATAAGGGTAAGACTTCACTTCAGAGAGAGTTCTCCAGTAAGCACTCAGCATGAGGCTTTTAAAGTGCTTTTCAAACATGGAATATCATGTGTGTATGCTGGAGCATGATGTTTTTATTTAGTGCAACCAGCTGAAATGTTGAGACTATGCAAGAAAGCTTGCCAGATGGTATAGATGAATGGCTGTCAGTATGTGTAGATGGTGCTGTATTGCATTCTGCAGGTGATGCTGGAAAATACATATTTGCTAGTACTAAGGGAACTGACTGAGCTGTTTTGCCTTTTAAGAAAAAAAAAGTTTTTTAATTGAGCAAATATGAAAAATGCTTCAGTTTAGTCTTTTTCTGGGCCCTCAAAAGTAATACCTAGCTAGCTAAGTGGTTATTTTGCATGATTTCTTAGAGTATAACTGGTCCATTCACGAAAGGAAGTTGGAGTGGGAGCCTTCCTCTGCTGCAGTTAAGATTTCTGTGGGCTAGTCCTGAACCAAAACTGACATCAGAATGGGAACTACCTTTCTGGTACTGGTTGGAGGCACCAGCTCTGCAATTTCAGACTACGGAGTAGCCCCATACAGCCTCCTGGACCACTACTTTTCCCTCTGCATACTAGCAATACCGTCAGCATTAAACACGTGTTTCAGTAAGCAGTTTTCCTGAAGTGACTGAAGATGGCACTGTTGTGTGCGAAATTCTGTTGGGACTCACTTTAGCAAAAAGAGTTCTTCCTGATAGCTTTGCTGCTGTCTCAGCCTGCAGCTTTAGAAAGCCATGAGAGCCTACTTACGCGTTAGCCAAAGGCTAAACGATCTCTTTTTCTCTGCAAGCGAAGGAAGGAGGAAAGAATCCTAGTGAGCTCGGGGGAACAAATGGAGCACAGAGTTGAAGCACATGGAGTTGTGTATATAGAAGTTAGGAAACGGTAGAGTACTTTCAGGTGGGAAGGAGTGAGCCCCTCATGGTCCTGCTGGCACAAGAAGCTTGCTAATTTATGTGACTTTTGGGAGTTCCTTGTTTTGGAGGAAGCATGTGTTCTGTGAGCAGTGGGTTTCAGGTCATAGAATCAACAGGTTGGAGAAGACCTCCAAGATCAT
>NW_008654387.1:14161-19750 GCF_000695815.1 Acanthisitta chloris | reverse complement strand
TAGTTTTAATGAATTTATCCTGTTTATGTCTTTTTTTTTAAATAATATCACGCTGTATCTTTGTGCACCTGCAGCTCCCTTGCTGGTGGGGCACTGAGAGAAGCATAAAAGACCTGCGATGCTGTGCAAGGGCTGCTCAGCAGTTAGAAAAACATCTCTGTGTTACCAACACTGTTTTCAGCCCAAATCCAAAGCATAGCCCCATACAAGCTACTCTGTAGAAAATTAACTCTACCTCAGCCTAAATTAGCGCAGATTGGAAGTCCCAAGACCGACAACGCTCCTGATAAACTAATTGTATGATCAGAATGTGATCCAGGATCTGTGACAAAATAGATTTCATTGAACTGCCCTTCATTTTTGTTGGCTTCACTGAGAATTTTAGGCAAGCTGCACCTTTTTTAAGAGCCTGAAACTGGAATAGATAGGTCAGGCATGAAACAAAAACATCTGCTCAGTCTCTAGAGGATTAATTTACATTATGTAATTTGTACTTAAAGGAAGAATGTCTATAGGTATCCATAGGTCAGTGTGAAGAAGGGTCTGTGTTTGAAGAATAAAGTTAACATTAGGAATTTGCCCATTAAATATAGATGTTTTAATACCACCATATCCATATGACATAGTTAGTGATGCTTTTTTCAGACATTTTAAGAACTGCAAGGATCACCACTGAGGATCTGTTTTGCTGCAGCCTGGCAGTTGATGGCATTTTTAGCCAATATTTCCTGCATCAGACAAGTAATGGCAGGTCAGTAAGGAGTGCTCATTTTGGAAGGACATCAAATCTTGCTTACAAGAGTTAGAATGAAGACTGTATTGCATTCTTGATAAGGTGATAGTTGCTTTCAGAGTTCAGCATATACAGCTCAATTTTTTATTTGAATCTGGCCTCATTGTACAGACATTGGATGTTACAACCTTATTGTTTATCAGATAATGATTATTTTACACTTAGAAAGTAAATTAATCTCCATTGCATAGTTACTGGATGCACCTTATCTGCCTTCATATGGCTCAGTATTGCATTAAGAAAGGGAGATAAAGATTGCTATTCACAAATAACAGTTCTGTAGTTTGTGTGTTGTGACCTTAAAATGTGCATTCACATTGTGTGGGTGCTGTTTAGGAACAGCTGTTTGCGACCAATTCAATTTCTTTAAGTGAGATAGATTACAGAAACAGCTGGCTATCACATTATTAGAGATTAAGACTTAAAGACACTGCAATTAAAATAATTGTGTTATTGTTTCTTTCTGGTTGCAGAAATGCTGCTGGGGTTATGGAGATTAGTCTTGTTCCCAATGACTCTATATTCAGAAATGACTGACTTTTTCAAATGCTAAAATAAAGATATGTGACTCCAGTATAGCCTTTATAATAGAGTCATTGTGTGAAATAAATTTTTCCTCTTTGTTTACCATTCCACTGAGGAGGCTTGCCACCCTTGGGAGCACCTTTAAAAGTCTGTGCTCTGGGAAGGTGTAGAGCCATTGAGAACTGCAGTTCAGGAATCTTTGACTCCTCTCTGCTGCCACTAAAATGAATGGAATGCTATGCAAAATTTGGATTATATCATGAGGTTGTCGGTGTTATCTTTGCCATCACACTGATTTTAAGTGATGCCAGACCTCAGGTACTTTCACTAACAGTAATGTAGAAACATAGCTTTAAGCTTACATAATCATGCAGCCACCATCCTCGTTTGTGCTACTCGTGGGGATTGAGTCAGCCCCCAAAAATATCCCCAAAGAGATCATGTATCTTTCATCCTTGGTATTCTTTGGGACAGCTGTGTTGTTTGATTTTTCAGTGTAACCAAAAATATTAGACACACACCTCTCAATATGGATAGAAGCTGTTTTCTTTCCAGGGTCAGGCAATTTTCATTTCCCTTAGGAGCCTTGTCTTCAGCACTACTTCTTGTTTTGATTTTGGTACAGCTCAGGACAGTCTGTCGTGCGTTTTGGAGGGAGAAAATACAGGAAGAGTGTTTTCATTTTGGTTCCAGATAGTGAATAAATTATTTGATTGTTCCCTGGAGAGCAATGTGGCATGGCCTGCCAGGAAGCTTTAAGTTGCCTGCAGGACCTTGGGACTGAGACCAGATGGGCTGGGAACCTGCCCAAGCCCTGGCTCCCGTGCGGTGGCTGCTCCCTGCCAGCCTGCCCGCTGCGCCCTGAGCTCCCATCAAAAGCACATGAGGATCGTGCTCTGAGGCTGGTCCCTAAGGCATGCCAGCATTTGAGCCTATTTCTAACAGGCTAACTAGGCCCTTGGGTCTTATGGCCATACTTAGCACTTTCTGGAACAGTATGAGAGAGATAAATCATTCATAGAGGTGAAAGCCACTGCTTTTCTATGCTGATAGGAGAGAATGGTTCTGAAGCCCTCGTCAGTCACAAATGATGCTGAAAAGTGCTAAAATATCATGATTTCCTGTTGTCCTGAATTCTGATATAGGGATCTTATTAGTTGGTCTGGAGGGGGAAAAAAGTAACAAGGGCAAAAAAATTAATCTTGCCTGGAAAAGAGATGGCAAAGGCATTCTGAATAACCATCATGATTTTTCAGATGCAAAATGTCAGACTTCATCATAGCTGTGTTACCAGAAATACTTCGACAGAGCTTCAACTTGACTGTTTAGATTAGAGTGTGTGTGTTTGTAGCTATGAACCGTGGCAGAAATATGTGATCAATATTTAGCTAGTGCAACTGTAATTCCTTATCTGGTTAAAGTAAAGTGACAGGTAATAAAAAATATTTTGCTACCTGGAACTATTTTCATAGAAGCAGAGAATCATCAAGGTTGGTAGAGACCTCTAAGATCATCGAGTCCAGCCATTAACCTGCCACTCTGCTGTAGCCTCTAAACCCTAAACCATACCCAGCATCAGCTCCAGATGCGTAGCCTCTAAACCCTAAACCATACCCGGCATCAGCTCCAGATGCCTCAGACACATCCAGGGATGGTGACTCCACCACCTCCCTGGGTAATCTATTCCCGTGCCTGACCACCCTAACAGGGAAAAAAAATTTCCTAACATCTAATCTGAATCTCCCCTGTCTCAGTTTATGACCATTCCCTCTAGCCCTCTCACTGTAGGCATGGCAGACGACACCATTCCCCGCCTCTCTACAACCCCCTTTCAGGTATTTTTAGTGAGTGATGAGGTCACCCCTGAGCTGCCTCTTCTCAAGGCTAAACAAGCCCAATTCTCTCAGCCATTCCTCATATGGCATGTTTTCTAGATCTTTTATGAGCCTTGTTGCCTTTTGCTAGACTGGCTCCAGCACCTCAATGTCATTTTTAAAGTGCGGGACCCAAAACTGAACACATTACTCGAGGTGTGGCCTCACCAATGCCAAGTACAGTGGAATGATCTCTTCCCTAGTCCTGCTGGCTGCACTATTTCTTGCTACAGGCCAAGATGCCGTTGGCCTTCTTGGCCACCTGTGCACACTGTTGGCTCATATTAAGCCAGCTGGCCATCAGCACTCCCAAGTCTCTTTCTGACCAACAGCTCTCAGGCCACTCTTCCCTCAGCCTGTAGTGGTGCATGGGGCTGTTGTGTCCCAAGTGCAGGACCTGGCACTTCACCTTATTGAACCTCATGCAGTTGTCTTCAGCCCACTGATCAAGTTTGTCCAGGTCCCTCTGTACAGCCTTCCTACCCTCAGGCAGATGGACACTCCCAGTCAACTTAGTTTCATCTGCAGTTTTACTGAGGGTGCATTCAATCTCCACATCCTGGTCATCAATAAAGATGTTAAATAGGACTGGCCCCAATACTGAGCCCTGGGGAACACCACTAGTGACCACCCACCAATTGGATTTAGCTTCATTAACTACAGCTCTCTGGGCATGACCATAACAGTTAGTTTTTTTACCCATTGAAGAGTCCACACATCCAAGCCACAAGCAGCCAGTTTTTCTAGAAATATGCTGAGGAATACAGTGTCAAATGTTTTACTGAAATCCAGATAGACCAAATCCGCAGCCTTCCTTCATCCACTAAGTGGGTCACTTTGTCATAGAAGGAGCTCAGGTTGGTCAAACAGGACCTTCCTTTCATTAATCCATGTTGATTGGACTTGATCCCCTGATTGCCCTGCATGTGCCATGTGTTGGCACTCATGATGATCTCCATGACCTTTCCCAGACCTGAAGTAGGCTTACAGGCCTCGAGTTGCCCAGATCATCCTTCTGACCCTTCTCATAGGTGAGTGTCACATTTGCTAATTTCTAGTCAGCCAGAACTTCTCCAGTTATCCAGAACTGCTGGTAGATGATTTTAAGTGGTTTAGCAAGTTCTTTTGACAGTTTCCTCATTACCCTGGGGTGGATCTCATCAGGTCCTATGGACTTGTGAGTGTCCAATTGGCACAGCAAGTTATTAACAATTTCTAGGTGGATTATGGGGTCCTCACTCATCTCCCCATCACCAACTTCCAGCTCTAGGAGCTGGGTGTCCTGAGGACAACTGGTCTTGACATTAAAGACTGAGACAAAGAAGGTATTGAGTACCTCTGCCTTATCCACATCCTCTGTCACTACACTATCCTCTGCATTTATCAACTGATGTACACCCTCCTTGACCCTCCTTTTGCTCCCAGTGTATTTATCAAAACTTTTTTTGTTGTCCTTGACTTTAATGGCCAAATCAAGTTCTAGTTGGGCTTTGGCCCTCCTAATCATCTCCCTACATGACCTCTCAGCATCCTTATAGTCTTCCCAGCTTGCCTGATCCTCCTTCGAGAGGTGATACATTCTGGTTTTTTTTCCCAAGCTCCAGCCTAAGTTGTCTGTTAACCAGGCTGGTCTTTTTCTTTGATGACTTGACTTTCTGCACATAGGGACAATCTGCTTGTGAATGTTTAACAATTCTTGTTTAAAACACTCCCAACTTCCTGAACTCCTTTACCCTTCAGGACTGACTCCCGGGGGACTCCATCAATCAAAGTCAGCCTGCTGAAAGTCCAAGGTGGAGGTTTTGCTGCTGGCTCTCACTACATCACCTAGGAAAACATAAGCATTTCATGGTCACTATGGCCAAGATGTTCACCAACCACCACATTTCCCTGCCAGTCCTTCTTTTGTTTTCAAACACAAGGTCTAGCTGGGCACCTCCACTGGTGGGCTCATTTACCTGCTGTGTTAGGAAGTTGCCTTTCACACACGCCGGGAACCTCCTAGATCAATTCCTCTCTGCTGTGTTATATTTCCAGCAGACATCTGGCAAATTGAAGTCACCCATAAGGACCGTGAGATTTTTGCCAGCTGTTTACAGAAAGTCTCATCTGAGTGCTTATCCTGCTTGGGTAGTCTGTAACACACTCCCACCATGATATCTGTCCTATTGGCCTTTCCCCTGATCTTAACCCATATGCTCTTGACTTTGTTATTTTCACCATTGCCAATTTGAGTTCTGTCAAGGCTGTCAAGTACTGTCTAGCATACATTGCTACTCCACCACTTCTCTTGCTATGGCTGTCTCTTCTAAAGAGCTTATAGACATCTATTACAGCATTCTAGTCATGAGAGTCATCCCACCATATTTCCATGATAGCGACTGTATCATAACTTTC
>NW_008654387.1:0-14120 GCF_000695815.1 Acanthisitta chloris | reverse complement strand
TCCAGCTCCCCGTTTGCTGCCCATACTGTGTTCATTAGTGTACATGCACTTCAGCTGGGCTACTGACTTTATCCCTGTCATAGGCATGCCACCCCCAGGCTCATCTTTAGTGAGCTCAGTCTTACCCCTTTCTCCTTCAGTCCTAGTTTAAAGATCTCTCAATCAGCCCTACTAACTCCTGGGCCATAATCCTCTTCCCCTTCTGTGTCGGGTATACCCTAAATGACGTACACAGGCCTGTTGCCCTGTAAGCTGCCCAGTGGTCAAAGAATCTGAAGTTCCACATGTGACACCATGCTAAAAAATCAGTCTTCTACCAAGGCCCTTCTCAAAGAGCTCCCTATATGGCCTCTGGTTGCACTTGAGTTATCAAACTGCTTTTGTTAAATTGGTGATGTTGTCATGTACAGCAGTGAATATGCAGAGAGCAGTGAAAAACAGAACCTTACCCAGAACACTGCCATGAGCACTGATATTAGACTGAAGACATATATGAACACAGCCTGGCTACTCCTGTCTGGCTGCCCAGGTATTTCCCACAGCAAACAAACTTCTGAAGATGATATATGCAAAATAGATAAAACAGCAGCTTAAATAGCTGTGATAACAAGTCAAATGATAGCCAAAATTTCAGGAGGTGCAGTCAAAAAGGGTAGAGGCAGTACTTAATGATGGAGTCAAAGCACTTGGAATATAAATGCATTTTCCACAAGTCACAACAAAATTATGTGGGGATACAGTGGTAGAGCTGTTCTTAAAATTCTGCAGCTATTTCTGAAGATAGGGAACAGTTTTGCTCCAATTAATTTTAAATGAGGTAGGTGCCTAAGACAGTATGGTGAAAACTGTGGATATGTTCTGTAATTATCCAAGGATAGTCATATTTAATAATTATTGAAGTAAACTGTGGAAAATATTTGGAGTGCTCCTGTGCAAGAAGCCACATAACATATGGCAGTCATCACCAAAGCACACTTGAATGACTGTGGGAGGACTGTGAACGACACATTTTGTGTCCTTTTAGGATATCGTATTTTCTTTATATATATTCAGTTCTTTAGGTTTTTATGGGACTTGAAGCCTGAATATCAAATGTGGAGTGAGCAGTGAAAAGTCTTAGAGGCAGAGGGGTACAAGCGCATCATTTGCCATGAAGTGTTCAAAGGCTTGTGGTTAGCACCAATGTGGGAAAGCTGAAATGTAGCACATCTGTACTGTACAGTGGGTTCTTAGGGAGAAACTTCAGCATTAATGTAGCTCTGAACTGACACATGCAATGTGTTACAACACAGAAAAAAATGAGCCTGAGCATGGCATCGCCCTGTTATGATCAAGAACCCCATAAGTTTGTGGTGTGTGCTTTCCATTGTACTCTACTAGGTAGAACCATGAAAAAGTATTCTGTAGGCTGTAAGAAAATTAGGATCCTCGAAGGACCCTGGGTATCCATATAATAAAACAGATAAATTTTCTTTGTTTCACTACTGCTTCATTAATTGCACTCTCTCCTTGTTGATTTTTTTTAAACTAATAAGTGTATGATATTTGCAGATATTTACAGAAGTGACTTTGAGTATAAACGGGTAAGTGACAGTATTTGTATCAAGACTGATGATGAGATGTCTCTCTTTACACGAATCAGCCTCTTTCTCCAATGCACTTGGTAGGCTTATAGTCATATGTTATCCACCATTTACCCATTGCACCCACTCATGAACCTCTGTAATCCCTCTTCAAATCCTGGCCTGCTCCTGGCCTCATTCCCTCTCCATGTAGGTACCTGACTACTGCTGAGGTGGTGTGTATGCTGAACAAAGAAAGCCCTGGCAGTGACCTCAGTAATGATGTCTTTTCTCTGTGAGCAGCATTTCCTGTCTGGTTTCTGCTTCTGAATAAACCAAAGCTTGATATGAACCTAAGCATCTTTTTAGGCCAAAAAAATCTTACGACAAAAATTTTCATTTTGTCTTATATGTCCATATGTTTTTAAAAGAGATTATATCACTGCTGGTAAACAGAGCCTATTTGCACAAGGAACATAGATGCAGGAGTCTGAAGAAAAGAGCTTCTTTTTTATTATTTGGTAGTCTTTTGTGATACATGGAAGACTCAGTTTCAAAATGAGAATCATATCATCCCTTCAAAAGAAAAAAAGGTGAATGAAAACATTAGGGAGCAGAACTACTGTTAAATTAGAAATGTGGATAGTCCTCTCTTGGGTTCACCTGGTTACAGACTTCAAGTTTGTAGTCTCATTGATTTGTGTTGGTTTCTTTGGAAATAGACCTTTTATGCATTACCTTCCTTTTAGTCAGAAGTCTTTCTTCCTCCAGGTGAAACATGAATTCTCTTTTTCTCCAGACACTGACAAGATAGGAAGTGGTTCATACTCAGGCGAGCCATTTTGCTCTTTATCTCTGATTTCATGGTGTTCTAGCAAACCTGAAATATCATTCTGGGGTATGCTTATGTTAAAGGACGAATTGATCAGAACTCTATTGCAATGACCTGGTGCCTTTGCAAACGTCATTGAAAAAGGCTGTGAATGCCTTTTGTTGAGAGGTTCTCTCTTCTTTGAAATGAGCATATTAATCAAGATGTGATGCTATTCATTTTTTTGCAGAACTCTCATCAGATGTTCCTGGGGTTGAAAGGGTTTTCCTTCTTTAATACTTTGAACATTTTGAAGATTTTTCTCACCTCAGTTAGATGGAATATCATATGATTTTTTTAAACCAAGTGGTTGAAACCAGATCAGATTAGATTAAAAACACCCATTTGATTTCAGACTTTAGTTTTTAACTGTTGTATAAACAGGAAAAGGTAAATCAAACTGTTTCAACTTAAAATATACCTTTCTGGTTGGACTGTTTAAACAGAACATCTTAACAAAACTGTTCTGCTTCCCTTGAAGACTAAAGGTTGATTGAAACAGACAGAAGAGAGCATTCTCAAGAAAAGTTTTAGTTTAGACTGTCTGATTTAAGTTAGGGTAGTTTATGCTGAAAATTTCAGGTGATAGCGTACTAAACAAACTATAAGTAATTCTAGGTCATCTGGTTTGGCATTATGTGTGACAGTGGTTTCAGAGAGGTCTTCTCAAGATGTGTCTCTCAAACCATAACAGAAGCCATGTAATTACTTATTACTTGCTTAGGAATAATGCTTAGGATACAGGGCAAGGAATAAAGGATGGTTGAACTCTCAGGTATAGTACAGCTAGAAAACCTGTTTCAATTTCATGTTGTAGGTTTACGTTTTTTCTATAAATTAACAGAGATTAGAGTCAAGTAAAACTAAATAAAGAAAACCCAAAAGACTTAAAAAAATTCCTTCATAATTATTGCTCAGCAGTCTCTGAATCATGACAGATAATTTAACAATACAAATACAAAAGTAAATTCTATTGAAATCTTTCTACTGCATTTAGCAGCCATAGCAATGATCAAAGTATAAATTCCTTCATCATCATGATACACTATACGGGCAGCTCCTTGATAGTAGATGCTGTTCAAACACACAGTAGATAAGCAGAGGGGCATGGCAGTGATTTCAGAGAAGTCTTTTCAGTCTCCTCAAGACACATCTCTGGAACCATAGTATAAGTCATGTAGATACAGAAGCATCATATATCCAAGAGAGAGGCAGTGGGTTGCCATAGTGAGTGTAAATGTTGAACTGGTGTTTATCCATGACTAAGCTTCTTTGATGTTTTTACTCACTATGGAATTTCTAAATGTCTTTCCATGAACAGTTGCAATGTGATTGTTCTTTGTCTTCTTAATAAAACAGATTTTAAAGACTCTTTATTCCAGGGGTTTTGACCATTCTTGTATATTGGGATGAATTACTGGTATAATTTTTTTAGTGACTGAGCTCTGTGATTTCCAGTGCAGTTAATGATGCAGATCTTTAGCCCTGATAGAAGAGAGCATGAAACAGCTGTCAGCTCATAGCTGGATCTGCACTCCCTGGTTCCTGGCAAGACCAGAAGAACAAAACTGCTGAGCTTATGCCTGTTACTTCTGACCCAGATGAGGTTAAAAGTGCTAGCAGTTATTGTGCTAGTAGCAGGGAGACAGAGTGACAAAGGATTTGTCATGGTAACTCCAAGGGATGAAATTTTGAACTTTGTTTCTCACACTCAAATTTGAATTTCTGAATAGGATTGCCGGTTTGATTTGACCTTTGGAACATCCTCTCTCTCTCCATTTTACTGTACAGGGGATCTATAGCTATAGGTTTTCTTAATATTCTGCAAGCAAGTTTCACCTTTGAATTGTGGGTAGTCTGATGTGTACTCCTGTCAAGGTTCTCTGAAAGATTCACAAACAAAAGAAAGAAAAATACCTTGAGTAGTGACTGGTGCCTGCACATCCTGTCTTCTTACCTTTTCATTGTCATTGTGTCTCAATAACTATTGAGGTGTTTTACATAAAAATATTTCTGAAAATTTTAAAGTATTGGACTAGGATAAGAGTAAGACACCACATTTTTTCCATAGTTTTATAAATCTATTTAGTCTGTTGCTTTTCTAATGTGAAAGGTTGGGGTTTAGGAGAAGAGTGCATTGCAGCAAGAAAAACAGAAATACCACTTCAGTTCTGAAATCCTTTGTGTGGCACAGCTTCAGTTGCTCTCATAGCTTCCTATCTATCTGCATGGAAACTGCTAACCATTGAAATTAAACACAAATACAGAGTCTGTTCTTTAATATCCTTCATTGAGTCATCTATCTGTTTTCAGTGGTTCTGTATCGAGGGGTTTGTTTTGTTCTTGTTTTCTTGTTGGTTTGTTTTTGGTTTTTTAATATTTAACCTTCTTTGTTTATTCTTTGTTTCAAGAGAAAATCTAAATAATTTCATCTTGAGGCACTTGTCTGACAAGGCATTCATGTCCCACTTTTTACTCTGCTGACTTTAAAGTCTTACCCCCATAGAATCCCACGTATTTACTACAGTTAGATTTTCTTTGTTTTGTTCCAGTGTGGTCCTGAAGGGTTTCTGGCTTTGAGGGATTTGTCAGGTTAAATAAAAGAAGAGTGTTTTTCAGGCATTGTGTTGCACTACTTCTGAACACACTGTGTGGATGTTTTTGTTTGTCAGCTTTGTAACTGATTTTGAAATGTCTCTTCACATTGTTCCTGAGGAGCTACATTGATAGGATGGGCTGAGATAAACCACATTAAAATGAGATATTGGCAAGATGGAATATTGGAAACAAGAATAAACTTAAAGAAAAATCTCAATGTGTCTTGGGATAATGTCCATCTTTTAAAATTTTGCTTCCCATTTGTCACTTAAAATGGGTTGAATGTGCTAGTCACAAAAACTTCCTTAAACTTCCAAGCCTGGTGAAATCGTCTGAGAAAGGTAGCTTAAAGAACTTACTTAGGAAAATGAGTGACCATCTGCAGATGGACAAAGAGATTTTGTGAGGCAGATGTTCTCCTTTCACTGCCTTTCACTGTTGTCTCTGCTTTATTTCAAGGGAAGTACGCAGATGATAATGAAATTTTGATTTTTAGTGAACATCACTGGGCTATCTTCAGTCTCTTGGGGAAATATGAATCTCTGCTTTTAGTAGAAGGATGCTTGATGCTGTGAATACAAGAGGGAGTCTAACCTTGCTAATGGGAATCTTTTGCAAATTATCCATATCTATGTAGATAACATAGACATGAACTAAATCACATATCCTTAGAACTGTAACTTGACATAGATTCTCAGATGAATGTGCACATGACTGCATGAAATGCATGTAAAATAAACACTATACTAGGATGGAGAAAGTTTGAAGTAGGGGTGGTAGAATGGATAAATTCATGTCTGCACTTTACATCCTTCAGGCTCTTAATAAATACTGTGCCAAAATAGAAGTATCAAGACTCTTAATATTATAGAGGGTACTGTAGTATTGAAATCTGGAAATCAGTCTAGTCTCAAATAAATTTTGAAATATTAATCCAAAGCAGCAACATATTCTGAGTTAGCCATCATCAGCTGAAGATCTGTCTGTAGCAAGCTGCCTCACAAGCATTTTGTTTTCTCTTGGTCCCACTAAAGCTGAAAATGGAATGAGAATGCTTTTCATTTGTAGTTCCTAAGTGCAAAGGAAGATACGAATTTAAAAAAGGAAGAGATTGAGGCTTCCCTGGAGACTTGTTTGAGCTTCGGGATTTGCTGATTCATAGATACAAACATAGTCAGCTGTGTCAACTGATGTTTTTAATATCTATTTTGAGGCCCATAAATTAACACTTTACATTTTTCATATGAGCAACTTTGTACATAAACATGTCTGTCCATATTTGCAGTCTGATTTTTCATAGTGCTACCTAAACTTCACAGTCCAGACTAAAAATATTTGGGTTTTCGTTTCTCCTCTGTGTAATGGTTATTTTGCTGACATTCTGCTGTTAGGTGAGTCCATTGCCTTTTTCTTTAAAAGGAACTCACCTGCAGGATTTGTGTTTTATTCATAGATTTTATCCTTATTTTTTTAATAAAAATGTTTTCTTTATCTCACTGGTGCCCAATTCCTTTCAAAGCAAAGAGACCAAAGTCTGTCTGACTGCAGATCAAAGTTCTTTCCATTTTTCAAACCTGCTTTTCATTTGGAACTCTAGCAGTGTGGGTGAAACTGGTATCAAGGTCGTCATAAGTACAACTTTTGCATTTCTCTTACACTTTATGAAGTCCTTCTTGGAATAACTTTTCTATGATGATATATTCAGTTTTGGTGGAAAATTGAGGGCTTGTGGAAGTTTCTTTTTCTAGTCCAGCAGGAAACTGCTGGACAGAAACATTCTGTTCTGTTCTTTTCAATTATAGAAAGGTAGAATGGATCAAAAATCAGTGTGTAGAATCTTTGAATTCTATCACAAGGATGAAATTTTAAAATATAATTTCATTTGGGTTTCAGCAATTGTTTTATGTCATGAATTTCTGGCATGCCAAGAATTCTTTCTTGGATTTTTTTTTCATTGCAATTAGCTTGCATTTCTGGCAAACCCTGGAAAAATAAATGAGTCAGATGAGTGTGCCTGTGGTGATGAGTCAAGATTACTGTCTGGAATGCAGACTCAAGAGAGCAGGAGGATAGTGGTGATTTCAAAATGAGTATTCATGTGTTAGTGAGCAAAACTCACAAGTCATTTCACGTAAATCAAGAAAGAGCTTTCAGATAGTAATGTATTTTTGGTTTTGTGTGAGTTGGACAGAATTTACTCGAACATGTTAGTAGCAGTGTGCTCTTTATGCCTCCTCTATTTGTTTATGATATTTCATTCTTTATAGACAAGTGAAAATTGAGTGAAAAACATTACATGTTGCTACAAATGATTGATTCCTCTGTCTTGACAACCCAGAGGTGATAATTTGTCAATTTGTATGACTCAAAGTGCAAAAGTAGCTGAATCTGCAAGTTGCATTTTAATATAGCTGACACTTTTTATGGAGCTCAGGTCCCTTTAGATAATACCATTGCTTTTGGTACCGAGTGCAATTTCCCAGTAAATTGTGTATTTGTAGATTTATCCTGATGAAAAATGAAGAAATTAATATATACATGTGCACCTATGAATGGATATAATGTTGTGAGCTTCAGTTAGTTGCCTACATTAAAGATACTATGTAACATGCAGAACAGTGTTTTCTTGAGCACATTAGAATGCAGATGGATTTTTGTTACTTTTTTTCTCAATCTTGTGAAAGAGACAATTTTGAAATTCCAGATTGCATGAACAGAGATCTCCTGTATTCATACAAGGTCTGCAGTTAATTCATGCACACTGAATTTCATTTTGCAGTAGTTTTTTTTTTTTTCACTGAAGACCAATGCATGTAAAGGTAATGAATATTTTCCACTTCCTAAAGGTGGTATCAGGAAAGCAAATTCTCTTTTTAGAAACACAGTTTATAGGAACACATATATTTTTCTATGTTGGTAAACTTGATGTGACAGTATTTTTTAATAGCTTCATATGTTTTGATAATATAAGTAGAAGTGATTTTGCTTTTACTTTCTTGACTGGAGGTGTGGAATCTCCATGCTTAGAGATATTCAAAACTTGACTCAAGGTTCTGAGCAAATTAGTCTATGTTGAAGTTGGATCTGACATCATAGTTGTTCCAGCTTTGAGTAAGGATTTACAAGACCTCTAGAATCTCCCATGTGTCATTCATCTTTCAATGAGTCTGTTAAGAAGCAAAAGGATTATAAAAAGCTTGAAAGGTTGCCCTGTGGTTGCAAAGAAGAGATTTTAGCTTTTCATGTCCATTTTTTTGACAAATAAACAAACCTTTGGGTTTAAAATGTAATGCAGAGGGAAGTGAGTATTACATTTTAAAGTCAGTTATTTTGTGATAGTTTTCTAAGAAAATAAGTCTTACCCTTGACACTGGGTGAGCATAATCTCTTTGTAGCAAATGTAACTCTTGATTTCCATCCATGCAACCATCCAAGGTACCATGTAGGAACCTGTGTTGCACTGTCTCAGTGTTTGATTTATTCATATTTCTGTGAAATAAAATTCCTGAACAAGATTTTAGTGTTTGATTTATTCATATTTCTGTGATAACATACTAGAAATAAAATTCCTGAACAAGATTTGTCAAGGTAATATGGGAAGGCTCTGAAAAACACCTGTAAATTTTATCTCAATAAAGTCTTCTTTGTGGAGAATTAGTTGCCAAACATGCTACATGGAAACACAGAATGTGTTGACAATATTTTCTGATATTTCTGTGGTTAGAACAAACATGTAATACAGTCACAACATTTAACTGAGACTGTGTAAGACATTTTTGGAGCTTGACATTGCAGTGAATTCAAAAGATGTGGCCTCAGGTGGCTGTGGACAGGTGGTGAGAGATATACATGATTTTATTTTTTTAAAGTTGTAGGGGAGCAGCGAAGTACCTTGATAGGGACAGTTTAACAAAAGGAGGAGGTCAACAAAGCCAGAACTCCTTTATTGAAACAAGTGGTGGAGGAAGCACAGTCTGTGGGAAAGTGTCATCTCACTGCTTATTGGTGTCACCAACCTGTGTTTATTTTGAATTTGGGTCCTGGAGAATTAAACAGGTCTAAGTTTCTCTTCTATGTCATTTCAAGTAGATAAATGAGTCTCTGATGTGAGGAAGTAAGTGCCCTGGAGAGATGGGAGTCACAGAGACAGGGATCCTGCAGAGGGTGATCTTCAGCTGACCCTGCTGGAGGCTGCTGTGGTGACAAAGGAAGACAGCAGATATATTGGAGGTATTTTGTTCAAGTGGAAAACCTAGTTACTAGATGCAGAAACTCATTTTTCTGCAGCTTGAGTTGGAGTCATGAACTTACATATAATGTCACAATTTCCATGCTCACTTGAACTGTCAGCAAAGGTCAACATGCTTTCAACTGTGATGCTGTTAGTATTCCTTCTGTAAAACTGATTCCAACTGATAGGAGGAGGTGGACTGAAGAATTAGGAGTGTTCTTATACGGTGTATGTCTCAGTGCTGTAAGAAATCTGGAATGACTTGGATCCTGCGTACTACCCATGTTGTATGAGATACAAAGAAAGGAAATTTGAGTAAAAAGGATAAAATAATGATATTGGTAAGTCACAATTAAATAGGCCATGTAGCAAGACATGTACCTCATACCAAGTGTAAAATGCTTCTGTACAGATTAGAGAAACAATACTCTTGCTTTTCGTATTAAACAGCTCCATGTAAATTTAAGATGTAAAAGTTAAAGAATCACTTTAGAACTATGACCATCATGAAAAATTGTTATACCTCAGTGGCAAAATGCTTTTGACAAATTTCTTTAATGAGCACTTTTAATTAAAATGAAATTATTTGAAATCCACAAGAAAAGCTTCTTATGGATTAATAGCTAATTAAAATATAGCGACTGAAGGTGAGGAATAATGGATATTCTGCAACTTAGGCAGTTATTTACAATTTTTGCATTTTCATGATAGTGGAAAATGGGAAAAATTCTAATTTAGGTTTTTTTAACACTAAATTACACTTATTCAAATAACCGTTCAAAGTGAGGGGCAAGAGGAAATCAGAGCCAATCAATTCGGTGTAACCTTTGATCAGCAGAAATTGGGTGGCAAAACCTCAGACCAGTAAGGAGTTGTATTTGCAATTGGTATTCCCAACAGCATACATAATGCAATTTGAGTAGAAAATTCTTAGAAACATAGAAAATATGTGTACAAAGTGCTGTGTTTTATTATTGATGTGTCCACAGTTTTCAGTTATCTACAGTAATTATAAGATGCCTTTATTATCAACTAAATTTTGATTCAAGATGTGATATCCTGTCTGTGAACCTCTCATTTCTGAACCAGAACAAACAAGCTCTGCTTCCATGGAGAGCACTTTTTAAACTGCATAAAGAACCATGACTGTAATAATTTGAGATTATTAAAATGACCATTAGTAAGGATGTGAGCATAGGTTCAAAGCAACACTGAAAATAAGTCATTGCATTCAAATGAAGTGTCTCTATGTTAACCAAAATCTTTGCTTTTAAAGAGGGAATTCTTGATCATATTCAAGTGACATCTGACCACAGTTTTTCATCCTAAATTGCCATCAGTGTTGTTGTGGTTGACATCACTGCCACATAACTTCAAAATTCTCCTCTTCTTGGTAGGCATCAGCCAATTTTAAAGTGTGATATTTGAGTTTGGACAGTGAAGTCTGTGAAGCTTCCATGTATCTGTGCTTCTTTTTTAGACCTCCTCTAAGTTACATGAAGAAGTTGTTTTATGCTTTTTTGGCAGTGTTACCAGTGCTGCAGTGGGACTTACATGTTCGTCTGCGGAGAGTGTGGAATCAAGCCCCTGTAGGAGGGAGGCATGGTTTTGTCTTCTTCCAGCACAGCAGAGTGATAGGTACAGAATGACTGAGAGGCAACCTGCAGGAATCTCTGGGAAATAGGGATTTCCCATAGAGGAGAAACAGATCTAGCTTGAGTAGGCCAGATTATCTGAAGAACAGTCTTTGCTTATCACTGGTTATGTGCTTGAACATTGTTTTCAAGGTGGGCCAGCTTCAAATACAGAAGTAGTAAAGATAAATGTAGTTCAGACATGGTTGTGTAGTTTGGCTCGTACTTTCTTTCCTTCTCTACAGCTGATACTTGCCAACGTGTATGTCAGCTTGGAAGCCATGGGCAGGTGGTGCTACCAGCTGCAAAGGGCTGAAGCAGATTCCTAGGTCATGAGAAGGCTTAGGAGGTAGATCAAAGTCCATCTGTCCTTTTGTCCTTCACCCATTTCTTTTAACTTGGTAACTAGGATAATAATCACTGTATTGTCTGGGAGCAGTATGCCTATATAATTACTCTCCTGACATCCAACTGAACTATGATGTGAATTATAAATTTTAGAGTAGTTTATATTAAACTGACATCTGATACTAGTGTCATATGGCCATCCTGCAGCATTACATTTAAAATGATGAATATTTCTTGGTGGACATAGAAGATACGTCTAATACAAGTTTTTAATACAAATTAATGAAAAAAAGCAAGCACACTAATACCAAAATTCAATTTTATAAATAGTTTATACTAAAAAATATAGTAGATGTTGATTCAGAAGCTTTTAATATTTCAGTGATGAAAGAAGTTGCATGCTGCATTTAGACAAAATGAATAGTTGGTACAAGATCTCGTAAGATTGAAGCCACTTTACTTCCATCCTGGCCCCTATTCAAGCCTATGATACAAGGTAGTTGTCTGTGCATACTGTATCTGTGGCACAATTCTTAAAAAAGCTCTCTGTTAATGAAAACTTGCAAGCTTCTGATTCAGCATTTCACTTTCTTTTTAGAAATTGAGTCCTATTAATGTATTAATGATAGAAAAGAAAAATTAGCAAAATGTCTTTGTGAACATTGAGAAATAAAGAACTGGAGAGTCCAT
Organism: Acanthisitta chloris; assembly: GCF_000695815.1. Taxonomy (NCBI): domain Eukaryota; kingdom Metazoa; phylum Chordata; class Aves; order Passeriformes; family Acanthisittidae; genus Acanthisitta; species Acanthisitta chloris. The sequence continues at coordinate 2,186 of NW_008654387.1, read as the reverse complement.
TTGTGACTGTATATATAGTTCTTGATGAAGAGCTATCAGCTCAAGTTCTTACTTTTACAAGGTGAATCCCTAAAATTCAAGAAAAGCAATGATGCAATACAGTTACAGTGCATATATACAACAGAATTGCCAAACCTGTATTCAGGAGATGTTGGCCTTAATATAAAAGTCCATTAATTTGCTAAGTGAGGAAAGAGTTGTACTCACTTCATTGAGCAGGAGGCAAAATTGCAGAAAAAAGACACTGTGAAACTGGGTCAGTGGAGTCTTATGAAGCTTAAAAATGAACAATAGAGCTGAATTGAAAAGAGTCTTAGTACTTAGTTTTAGATTCTGATATTTTTATCTGAATTTCAACTTCGGTTCCTCATTTCTGTCTACCAGACAACCAGGTGCAAAGATATCTTGGACAGCAAGGTTTCTTAAATAACTTAGAGGTCCATGGAAACTGGGGAGGGCATGATTTAAAAAAACCCCAACAGTGTCTGGAGACAACTGAAATTATAATGGTATTTTTAACTAACTTTAGAAGCTGTTAATCCTAGTGGACTAAATTTTAGAGTCAGAATCATGTAGGTTGGAAGAGACATTGAAGATCATTGAGTACAACCATAAACCTAACACTGCCAAGTCCACCACTAAACTATTTTCCTGTGTGCCGCATCTACACGTCTCTTAAATGCCTCCAGAGATGGCTCCACCACTAAACTATTTTCCTGTGTGCCACATCTACACATCTCTTAAATGCCTCCAGAGATGGCAACACAATCACTTCCCTGGGCAGCCTCTTTTGATGCTTGACAACCCTTTTGGTGAAGAAAGTTTTCCTAATATTCAATCTAAACCTCCCCTGCTGCAACTAAAACGTCCCCTGTCAAAACTGAATGCTGGAATGGGAGAAGTAACTTGAAGGTATTTAAGCGATGGAGGTAATTTAGGAGGGAATTTACAGAAACAGCAAAGCCGGTGAGTTAGTTGCTGTGTTCTATGCAGTCACATTTGGTGCCAGAGCATGGTTGCATGTTTGTCCAGCACAGAAGTCTAATATTCCCAATTCTCCTCTTCACAGATATTTAGGAAACCAAATACAGGCAGACAAAAGCTAGGCAAGAGAAAAGAGTCCCAAATAATGAAAGGGGGCGTTTCATTAAAGGAGGCCCAAGAGGCTGTTCCTGCCATCAGTCAGAGTGCTCTGCAGGGGCCATAGCTGGAGGTGACCGTGTGGAGCCATTCAAGGTCAGGCAGCTCTGCCTGCTCCCAGCCAGTTCCACCAGCTGTGCCGTGTTGGGCCAGATCCGAGGTACAGGCACTGAGCTTTTTGGGGGTATCTGTGTCAAGTACAGTTCTGAGGGTACCTACTGTGTGAAGTGGGTCAGGAGCTGCTTACTGGGTTTACTATTCAGCACTTGGGTAGAATCTCTATTTAAAAATATATCAGATAACTCCAGAGAAAGAGGATTTGAACAAAACCTCTGTTTTGGCACAGTATAAGTATTATTGCAAACTTAGGCAGAAAAAAACATGGAAGAGTGCTGTTCCGAAACTGTATTTTAATGAGGGAAGGAACAAAAACTCCAGCTTTTGAGGTGGTGCTTGAAATAATAAGAAGCTGGATTTGATCTTACAGTGGCTCCCTTCCAGCCCTGTGACCTTTGCAACCTATGTGTGATGACATGCTGTGCCCAATGAATAGTGGAGCTACCCAAGTGATGAAATAAGTCATTACTATTTCACTGCCTCTGCGGTGGCTGGTGAGAGTAAGTTCCAGAGGAGAGCCCAGCTGTGGGAGTTCTTCTGCCCAGTTGTGGACCTGGAGGCACCCAAAAGCAGTGTGTGAAAGAATTGGTAGATTTTACTTAGAAATTTTTCTGCACATAATGTCTGCACCTTTTAAAAATCATCCTAAATTCAAAGCCTTCTGATTGTAATAAAAGATTATGATTTTGTAAACAATCGTTGTTTGTCTAAATGCTAATTATTTTACCTGTTTGCTGTCTCTGCAGCCCAGCTGCCAGATAAGGTGGTCTGTGTTGTGGGTTTCATTGTTATTTCTGCTCCTCCAAAAGGTGATGACTTGCTGGTTTATAGGGAGGTAGATGTCAGAGCCATTGGAACTGCTTTCTGAAGAGGTTGTGGGAGCAGTGCTAAAAGCTGAGTAGATGTGAAATAAAGATCCTCTTCTAGGA
>NW_008654386.1:10471-10810 GCF_000695815.1 Acanthisitta chloris | reverse complement strand
CACCGCGGGGAGGGACCGGGCGGAGCTGAGCCCCGCGCGGGGCGTGCCCGGGGTTAGTTTAGCTACCCGGAACAAATCGCTCCCTGTGCGGGTGGTGAGACACTGGCCCAGGTTGCCCAGGGAGGCTGTGGCTGCCCCAACCCTGGCAGTGTTCACAGCCAGGTTGGCTGAGCCTTGAGCAACCTGCTCTGGTGGGAGGTGTCCCTGCCCAGGCCAGGGGATGGGGCTGGATCATCTCTAATCCCCATCCCAACCCTTAAAATCCTATGATTCTACAAATGCTAACAGCAGCAGGTAAAGCAGATCAGTTTTGGTGTCTAAAATCCATAAATCATAGAA
>NW_008654386.1:1250-10423 GCF_000695815.1 Acanthisitta chloris | reverse complement strand
TGAACTTGCTGAGGGTAAAAAAAAAAATCACTAAGGAAAGAATAATAAAAAGATAAATTACTGACAATGGGACAAACCAGTTGGGGGCACCAAAATCCCCTCAGGATGTACAGTCACCTGTGGAGACAATGGAGTGTGGTTCCAGCTGTGTGAGATGTGATGCTAAACACACAGGGTTTAGTCCCCCAGGGATAGAAAACGAGAGTTTAGGTGTATTTGGGGTAAACTATTTTTTCACTTGTTTGGGGTAGCAAGCTAGTTTTGGTTGCACCAGGCTGTCGTAGGTGTGGGTCAGCAGGCAAAATAAATGACCACAAACTCCTGGAGCTCCAAAGGCAGCGAGAGGCACTCAGAGCAACACATTTGTGCAGGTGACCCCTGGGAAGGGCTGGAGAAAGACAGGCTAACAAAACCCACCAGGTTTCATTGTTTCCTTTAATTCCTTCGGCTGGAAAGCAACATGTGCCTGCAGTCGTGACACTGTAACTGGGGCAGGGCAGGCAACACTTGGGTGGCCTCCAGAGCTCCTGAGGGGAACATGCTGCTCAAGTGGAGCAAAAAACCCACCCAGGAGCTCAGAGATTATTTGTGCTGAGGTACAGAGATACTCAGTGGTGGTTACAGAAAGGTTTGGGAGTGTGCACTGAGTTACTCTGCAAATGCTTCCCATTTCTCTCCCTTCCAGGGCTGAGGAGTGAGGAAATTGCCTGTCAGAACTGGATGACTTGTTTTTTTCTTGCTTGATTCTTCTGGACCATTTCCATGGACACTTTGGCTTCATACAATGGGACTGGCTCATCCAGCTGAGGCCTGGAGTGACACAAGAAGCCACAAACGTCTGGTGAATCGACAGGAACAGCACAGGAGACTTCACTTTCACTGTGCCAACCTCAGCCCTTACACAAAACCAACTTTCACAGCTTTTACCAGTGCACAGGAGGAAGGGAAAGGCCTTGAGGTACACAGGAAGCAGGAGTTAATTAAAACAGGTAACAAAAACATGTCCCTACAGGGGGAAAAGAGAGTGTAGTGAGGGCTTTGCTCAGCAGCAAGTTATCCTGCCCTGAGGGAAAGGATCTTCCAGCCTTGTGGTGGGAACCTTTGGATCTCCGCAAGTTCTTCTCAGCAGTTTTAAACTAAACACAAAGATCCCACCTCTCTCACCTGAAAACACCACTGGACAACTTCTCCATGATGTCTTCCAAGATGGGTATCCAAGATGATTGTCAAGGAGCAACGGAGTTGGAGAGAAACCTCTTTGCACTCAGACTTGGTGCCCAGAGCCTTGTGCTGGCACAGACCTGCCAGGACTGAGGGAGAAGGGAACCCCAATCCCAACTTTTACACCACATTTCTGCACTCCTCTGTCCATGGAACCTCCTTGCCTGACACAGGATGCAGAAAGGTGGAATATTCCAGTCATTCCAACATGAGCACATTCAGTTCTTCAGTAGGAAATATGGACTGAGAAGACTCAGTACTTCAATATGACAACACTCAGCATTCCAATATGGAATACAGTTCAGCCTGCACCAGTGTGACATTAGCCAACCATTAGTCACCTAACCAACAGTCCTTCTCGTGCAGGATGAAGAGGACAGAGCTTTGGCCCAGGGAGCTGTCCCAGCTGCTCATCCGGACCACGAAAGATAAGCTGGGGAAGAGCAGAGCCTGGGAACTCCTGGAGCTGCCAGCTGCAAGGGGTTGGTGAGTTAGTGACTGAAGTCCATGGCAGCACGTGGTGAGGCTGCAACTGCTCTGCCCATGGACTCACAAAACAAGGCTTATCCTTCCTTTCCAGAGCTATCTGGTTGGTATCTGAAGCTCTAGACACTTGGGAGCGATCACCTTGTGATTCCTGCAGTTGGTGTCAGTACCAGGTGCTCAGCAATGTCACAAGGGAAGAACAACAAAAAACCCCAAACTAAGGAAACCAAACCTTATCTTTCCTTTCAGCCTGCAAGGCCTCTGTGTGGAACGTGGTGTTACTGCTGTGCCCCAGGAGGTGACAGCATTGCCCAGTTCTGTATGTGGGTGAGAACTCTTATGTCCACAACATTTCTGTCCACTGCAAATAAAGGAAAGCTTAGGAGGCCAAACTATTTCCACTGAGCCGAGCGCATGAGGGTTCACAGATGATGCACCTAAGGCCCAAAGAGCAATAAACCCCACCAAAAATCTCACTTGCATAGTGCAAAACTTAAGAGAATAAAACCTTCACTTAACTGGTTCCAGTTTGAACCAAAGTGCTGCATTTCTGGGCACGACAGTGGGTGTTTCAGCACTGCTGCCATGGAGCCTGTGGAGACACCTTCCAGGCCAGGCTGGATGGGGCTTGGAGCAATCTGGGCTGGTGGGAGATGTCCCGGGGGGCCAGAATTTCATGGAAAGGATATAGAGGTACTTCCCTTGCTGCACATTGGACAAGTTCCACGTCTCATCGTTCAGGAAGGACACGGTGGCTCCTTTCAGGAACAAGGAATGGCTGTCTGGAGGATCCAGCTGGAGCACAGGGAAATGTTATTTAGTTACCTTTTCCTGTACAAAAATGCTGCTCAAATGGTTGTTTCGGGTGGAAAATCAAGCCCAGCCCTTGCCCACTGTTACAGCTGAGGAAACCTGTACTGGTCAAGTGTTTGGTGACAATTTCTGTACATACATAAGCACCTTGTGTGGTGCAGAGCAGTGAGTGCACCACTGTCTGTACCTGCAGGTGTTTCTCTGTGGTCACCCAGTGGCCCCCGACGCCCAGCAGAGTGATGATGTCATGTTTGTGGGGCAGCATTTGGGATTTGGAGCTTGACTCATCCTCAGCACTGTACAGTTTCACTGGGGAAGAAGAAAAAAACTCATCTGAGCTCAGGAGAAAACTCAGAAAACTAATCTATGTTTATTTCCACACCTTTCAGTGGGAGCCTAAGAGGTTCCTCAGTTATTTCAACTAAAAAGAGTTGAGAACTCTGAAATTATACTTAGATTTGTATCTTTAGATTACTCTGAGCAGTAACCTGAGAGTGCTGAGTCTCTGGAGCTGGTGCAGAGCACTGGTGGACAGTGCTGGCAGCTATGGCTCACTGGGATTGAAATGGGGTTAAACCAGAGATACCACACTTCAAACACAACTTCTTCATCCTCAGCTGTAAATAGAGGAAGATTTCAGCCAAATTTAGCAGCTAACAGATGTTTCCACTCCAAGGTGACACAAGACCTATGGAATGAGGCTAAATACATTGGATTGCAAAGGAATAGGCAATTAGGTTCCTTGAAGATGGCAATGTAAACCCCTGACGACTCCTCCAGATTCCCTCAGTGAGTACCTCCAGCATCCAGAACAATATCCACTCCCAGGCCTCCTGTTTCCTCCAGGCAGCTCTCTGCCACGTCTATCTTCCCGTGGGACATGTCGATGACTCGAGCTGCAAGAGAAGAACACTTGGTTAGCTCCAGCAAGATGAGGAGTTTAGCTCTGTTTCCCAGTGCAAGGCAGAAGGAAACATGGAAACAGGCAATAAATCCAGTCACTGCTGAAGCACCGACTTGGCTTTCCTCAGGGCTCCAGCAAGGTTTTAATCTGGTTATATCCACCACCCCTGGAGGTGTCCAAGGAGCTCAGGACATGGCACTCAGAGCTGTGGGCTAGCTGAAGGACCAACTGACACTGACATCACCTGTGACTCAGATCTCACCCTAACCCACTGAGCTTTGGCTGCAGATGTGGCAGGACAGCTGAAGAGAGACACTCAACTGCTGCCATGTGCTTTAAAACTGTCTGGGTAAAGAAACATTCCATCTTCCTGCCCAGTGCAATGCTGAAATAAGGACTAGTTTGATCAGGAGAAGTGCCAGGAGCTCCTACATGATGTATTTTCCCACAGTCCAAGTAGAACAGTTACTTTCAGGGGAAAAAAAAGCACCCAGAAACTGAGGTATGAAAGAGAAGAAGTGGAAAAAATGAGGGAAGAATGCAAGGCAAATGCAGAGCTGTGGTTGTGCAGCCTCAGGTGTGGCAGCACCTGACCCTGAGCTGCCACACAGGAGCAATTTGCTGAGCAGTGGCTGTGAGGTGCCACAGTGGCTGTGAGGTGCCACCCCTGACTGGCTCGGGAACCTGCAGCACACACTGCTGGGGGAGCCACACTGCTTTGTTCACACCAACCTCCCAGGCAGTGAAGAGACTCCTGCAGCAGGTAGGCCACAAGCCTTGCTCAGGCATTGCAGGAAAGCACTGACAGAACTGAAATGGAGAGCACAAGTGGCACTAAACACACCTAAACCAGAAATGAAACGCTTGTAAGTACAGAACAAATCTGAAACTATTAGACTGTTTGTAAATCTGCGTTTCCGTTTCCAGCCACTGCAGCAAGTCTCTAGACTAGACAAAAAGAAATGTTGTGAGGTATTTCTGGGGGTGAATATGACTGCTGATGAGGAAACCTACCCAGGGGAGGCCTGAGCCGCTCCAGACACTGCTTGTCCTCCAGGCTGAGCGCAGTGGCGATGACTCTGGCGCCTCTGTGCCGCGCGAGCTGGACAGCCACGACCCCAAAGGGCTGCAGGGGATAGGGACTGGTCAGTCAGCTGATCACAGCAACAACTGCTGCTGTTCAGGGGTGACTCTATGCCAGGGAGAGGACCCAGAAATGAGCACTAAGCCACAGCTGAGCCCAGAGCTGAATGTTCAGATTTGCTTCCAAGCGAGGCCAAAAAACCCTCACGGCACCTGGAAGCTCTGAACTAACTTTTACACACTACCCAGTTCTCGTCAACAAAAGGGCCCAGATCTGACTTTGATTACCATGACTGCCCTCAGTGCAGTTGGAACTCAGAGTTTTGGGCTTGCTGGAGGGAGAAATGCCCCAAGGAGAAGCCCCAGCCATGGCTACATGAAGGTGTCTTGGCTGAGGAAGCTCCATGTCTCCATCAGCATCCAGAGCGCAGGGTGCAAATCCAGGTTAAAAAGCAGTGGCAAAGGAATAAACCCAAGGCATTTTGCTCCAATCACACCTGAGGGCTCAGGGTGGGACTGTGGCCATGGCCAAACCCGGACACCTCTCTCTCTCTCTGCTCCTCACACACTGTTCCTGCCCTGGATCTCACCTGGGAGAACCTTTCCCACGAACGCACTGAACTAAGCCAGAGGGAGTTTCTCTGGGATGAATAGTGCAGAGTTGTTACCTACACTCGCTCCATCCATGACAAGGACAGTTTTCCCAGGAGACACCTGGGACAGGTAGTGCAGGGCTGTGTAGGCTCGGACACCGTCGCGGACAGTCCCTGCTGCTTCAGCCCAACACACCTTCTCTGGCTTGTGGACTGGATTTGGGGAAAAACAAACAAACAAACCAGTCAGATGGAACAACCAACCCCAGGAGTTCCCTGGGGCTTGCACTGCAAAATGTGCTATAGCTAGGCAGAATGTTCCACATTCAGACAGGTCAACAACACTTGTTTTCCTCTCATGTTAAAACCAGTATTTCACCCAAGAGAAGTTGGGATTCAGTTCTGGCATAACCAAATTTAAAGGAGTCACTTCATAACGACACAGATGGAATTCATGGACACTCCCAGAAGCACAATACACACTAATTTAGAATCCCAGAATGGTCTGGTTTGAAGAACCTTAAAGCTCATCCCATCCCACCCCCTGCCCTGGGCAGGAACACCTCCGGCCAGCCCAGGCTGCTCCAAGCCCCATCCAGCCTGGCCTGGAACACTCCCAGGGATGGAGCAGCCACAGTAGATATAAATAGTAGAAGAATACCTGAACTGCTTACCCAAATAATGCTCATGGACTAGGACAACTTCACAGAGACCAGACTCCCCAGAATCCAGGGGCAAAATTCCTGCAAAAGACATGGAGCACAGACCTTTAATTTCACACAAGCAGATCAAGCTCCCAAAGACCAGCTGCTCCCACGTGGCCTGGGCTGTTCCACCCCTGGCAGGATCAGGACAGGTCAGAGGCCTTGCCTGAGCACCAGCCTGCAGAGCCCTTGGGCACAGAGCACAAGGGCAGATCCAGAGGAGCTTCCAGCAGCAGTTTGGGGTTGGGGAGAGAAAGAATGGGAACAACACAGAGTGTTTTTTGCCCCTGACAGGCTGAGTTTGTCAGGGGGTGTCACTCTGTGACTCATGTCACACTGGTTCCACTCCAGGCCATGGCAGGAGAGGAAGGAAACTGAGGCACAGACCAGACACACCACAGACCCCTCTCCTCTCTCAGCCAGAGTCCTGCAGTGTGTGCTCAGCAAAAAGGCACAAAAGAAGCAAAGGAAGAACAAGTGTAAGTTAAAAAGTTGGAATAGGGAAGAGGAACTGAAGGAAGATGAGCTGCCCATGGAAGCCAGAAAGAGCAAACATGGAGTGGGCAGGAGGAGAAGGAACTCCAGCCTGGTCATAACAGAGATTTTTAACTCCATTGGACTCAGGAGATTCCTGAGCAGGAGGTTTCCATTGGCCACAGAAGGAGATTCCTGAGCAGGAAGCTTCCACTGGACTCAGGAGATCCCTGAGCAGGAGGTTCTGGCACCCAATCAATCTCCTGAAGGAATGAATGTCTCCTCCAGCCCAAGGAAAACCACTGCTTTCTTCCCTCTCCCATCCAAATCTTGCACCCATTTAAACCAAAGCAAAGATTTTGCCTTAAAATCCTCAGCAAATTTGGCTGCTCCTTCCAGTCTTTCCCAATTCCCACTAACATGGTCACCCTGTGCACACCTGCAGCTCTCTCCAGGGTTTCTCCATGGAATAACAAGTGCAAAGGAACTGCTTAGAGCAGCAGTGAGGAAATGGTGGAGGCAGAGCCACATCCCCAGACACACACTGCTACATCACCGTCAACTCTGTCCTGCTTTCAGAGCTCAGATCATCCTCTACCCCTTCCATTCGGCAGGCAAAGTATAAACACATGTGAGGGAATGCCCCTGAGGAACATCTCTCCTCTCCTAAAGCACCACTGACATCTTGGTAGTCAATCCAACATCAGATTCCAAATACTGAGACAAATTTCCTGATCTCAAACCAAATCAGCTTCAGCACTTAAAGCAGTCTGAACTCTCATTGACAGGAGTTCATTCATTGCATCTTGGGAAATCAGTCTCACTTGTAGCTTTGACAAGGATCACAACCTCAGTCATTCACTGCTAGAAGGTCACTAATTGTGTCACTGATGAGGCAAACAGGCATTGACTTACCCACCACTTCATCATCTGGCTGGAAGAAGGTCACCTTGCTGCCAACTGACCAAGGAAAGGTGAAAAGGAGGGAAGAAGGACAGAAGATCAATGTTAATAGCTCACATGGAATATGCACCTGGAGGTAAACTCAAAACATACACTGCTAGTGAAAAGAAAATGTTCTATTGATCATGCACACAGCAAACCCAAGTGTTTAATGCCCTAAATCTTGACACCTCCTCCACAAACACGTCCATGGAAGTGCACACGGGTGAACAGGATTGAACTCCACATCACAGGTGGAGGCCAAAGCTTAGCAGCTCTGCACACCTCACTGACAAAGCTGCTGTGCAGTTGTGTTCACCTCTGAGCAGACAAGCAGCAATCACAGCTCAGTTCCTTTTTAACCCTATTTAATCACTGGTTGGCCATCAGGAGGAATTTCCCCATGGGAAGGGCTGCCAGGCACTGGGATGTGCTGCCCAGGGAGGTGGTGGAGTCACCACCCCTGGAGGTGGCACGTGGTGCTCTGGGCTGGCTGACAGGGTGGGATGGGTCACAGCTTGGACTGGATGGTTTCAGAGGTCTTTGGGTGCCCAGACCACAATTCCTGCTCCATTCCCTCCCAAGACAACCGTCCTGACTCACCTTCCAGCACAACCCCAGAAATTTCTCTCCCAACAGGTACAAGCTCCTTCTCCAGTTTGATTTCTGACAGAAGCTAAATGCAAACCAGAGTTACAACATCCTCAGTAAGGAGCTAAATGTGCAGATCTATTGCCATCTCAGAGCTGGACTCTCCCAGCAAGGAGCTGAGGGCCAGCCCAGCAGCACAACAGAGGTGCTGAGGCACTGGCACAGGTTTCCCTGAGAGGTGGTGGCTGCCCCATCCCTGGAAAGGTCCAAGGCCAGGCTGGATGGGGCTCTGGGCCACCGATCCAGCTGAAGATGTCTCTGCCCGAGGCAGAGGGGCTGGGCTAGATGGCCTTTACAGGTCCCTTCCAGCCCAAAGCATTCTGAGATCCATTCTGGGCCATTTCCAGAATGTTACCCAGGGAAAAAAGTGCACTTGTTCCTCAGCTGATATTAAACTTTGGCACTGATTTTCTGTACCTAAATTTAGAAATATATAAACCAAAATAAACCCAAAGTTATTACCAGATGAGCCAAACTGACCTAGAGCATAAAGGAAGATAAAGGGGATTTACTGCAAGGGAAATACCACATGACAAGCGATTTGTCTCCGTAAATTAGGAGCCAAATTACAGGAGCATTTTATTTAGAGAAGGCAAAACCACCACATCAGTCCACAAGGATGGAGCTGTGCCAGTGCCCAGAGAGGCTCTGGGAACCACAAACACCTCCAGCTCCCACCCAGAGCCAAGCAGGTACCTCGAGATCAACGCAGCTCAGTGCACAGGCTCTCACTTGCACCTTCACCTCATGGGCTCTCGTGGCAGGAAGGCTTTCCTGGGACAGAGGTACAGAGGAGACATTACCCAGGGCAACATGAGTGTGCTCACAGACAGCTCCAGACTTCTCTGGTCTGTTTGGATTGTCTTGTGGGCAGAACAAGAGGTTCTGTCAATGCAGAGGGACTTACACACCATTCTGAGCACACTGACACTACTGTTATTGCTACTGTATATTATGTCATTACTACTGCATCACTATTATGGTTGTATCATTGCAAACTCATCACTAGACCTCACAAAAGCTCAACAGGCACTGACATTATTGTTCTTCTGGGGTTTGTCCCCCTTGCCTGAGACACTCTGTCCTGCCAGAGGAGCAGCACTGGTAAGAACTGGTGCTCCTCCCACACAGAACTGTTCTCCCAGTGCTGCACGTGGTGATAGAATACACTTCCTCTACCTGCATCCCCTGCCTGTGTGTGCCTGGATTTTACCAGTTCTTTCTCAGCCTCCACAGGATTCAAGTGCTTCCATTCCCTCATGGCACCCAACCACACTCTCTTCCCCCCACTGAGGGATGAAT
>NW_008654386.1:0-1226 GCF_000695815.1 Acanthisitta chloris | reverse complement strand
CTTTCCTGGAAGAAAAATGTCATTTCCCCTCCGGGTGAACTCTGCTGTCCATACAGAGCCTTCATAGTGACCTGCAAAACACACAGCAACCAATCTGTAACACCTGCAGTGTCTGTGAAGCAAACAAGGTGATTAAAGCCTTGTTCAGTTAAACTAAATTAAATCAATTAGTAAGGAGAACCAGCAATTGCTCAAACCAGCAAAACCAGTTTGGTCCAAGGAGGGTTTGGCCAATGCTCTCAGGCACAGGGGGCATTGGTCCCTCTGGGTCCTTGCAGCTGAGAATGTTGTGACCCTGTGAATTGTCTGCAGGCAATTTGTGTCAGTTCTAATTTCTTTAGAAATTCTAAACCAGATCAGCAGATAAGGCAAGATTTGGTGTTAGCTGCAACAAGTTTTATTGGATATAATATAGTGAATCCTCAGGAGTCAGATCATAGAATTCCAGGCTGGTTTGGATTGGAAGGACCTTAAGGATCATCTCATCCCATCCCTGCCCTGGGCAGGGACACCTCCCACCAGCCCAGGCTGCTCCAAGCCCCATCCAGCCTGGCCTGGAACACTCCCAGGGATGGAGCAGCCACAGCTGCTCTGGGCAACCTGTGCCAGAGCCTCAGCACCTCCCAGGGAGCAATTCCTGCCCAATCTCCACCTGTCCCTGCCCTCGGGCAGTGGGAAGCCATTCCCTGTGTCCTGCCCCTCCAGCCCTTGTCAATAGTCTCTCTCCATCTCTCCTGCAGTTCCATCAGGTAGTCATCCATGTACAGCAAAAAAAGGCACAGGCAGGAAAGGGAAATGAATGGCACACAGGAATTTCTGACCTTTGCCACCCAGTTCAGCCCCACCATGTGCCTAGTTCAGTCACACAAAGAGCAATTCAGGAACACAGAGAACCTTACCTCTAACTTCACCAAAACCCACAACCTGCGCTTTGGCTTTCCTCTCCCCACTCAGCTGAGGTCGTCCTCAACCAACAAGAGCCTTGGGGAAGGGAAGAAAATCACAATAAAACGGAGTCCACGAGGAGTAAGGAAAGCACAGAGCAGAGCGGCAGCAAACCATGGGGCCACCATTGCTGCTTAGAGGCAGCACTAGCCCCCGGGAGGACACTCCCAAGACCTCCCGAGACCCCTCAGAGCCCGTCGGGACTGCCAGAGACACTAGAGACCCCCAAGAGCTCCGCCTGAAATCCCGCAGACCCCCCCAGAGCCCCTCAGGCCCCACCG
>NW_008654385.1:17172-18680 GCF_000695815.1 Acanthisitta chloris | reverse complement strand
CTGCCCCTGGACTCGGTGCTGGTGATGATTCATTGCAGCTCTGGACAGCTGTTGACTTTGTAGGTTGCTGTTGCTTTGTAGGTGTGGAGAGGCCACACCTTGAATCCTGTGTTCAGTTCTGGGCCCCTCAGTTCAGGAAGGATATTGAAGTGCTGGAGCAGGTGCAGAGAAGAGCAACGAGGCTGGTGAAGGGACTCGAGTACAAGTGCTATGAGGAGGTTGGGGTTGTTTAGCCTGGAGAAGAGGAGGCTCAGGGGAGACCTAATCACCCTCTACAACCACCTGAAAGGTAGTCAGGTGGGGGTTGGTCTCTTCTCCCAGGCAACCAGCAGTAGGACAAGAGGGCACAGACTCAAGCTCTGCCAGGGGAGGTTTAGGTTGGATATTAGGAAGAGATTTCTTACAGAGAGAGTGATCAGACATTGGAATGTGCTGCCCAGGGAGGTGGTGGATTCACTGTCCCTGGAGGTTTTCAAGCTGAGACTGAATGTGGCACTTAGTGCCATGGTCTAGCAACCACGGTAGGGTTGAACTTGATGATCTTGGAGTTCTTTTCCAACCCTGTTGATTCTGTGATTCTATGATGGGTATAAGAGGGGAATTCTTGCTCTCTGCAGCCCCAGTGGTTAGTGTGGGCATCAAGAGTTTGATGTAGAATAAGCACCAAGGTACATTTTTCTTAGAGATTTCTCCTATGCCACATGGGCAGCAAATGCTGAGCACCCAAACAGAAGCAAGAACAACAGTGACCAAAACCATCCTTCAGCAAAAGACTGATTTTAATAAAAAACCCCTCTTTCATCTTTAAAATCATCCTTGATGCTAATTGATGTGTAATTTGGGTTCCTGGAAGTGCAAGTTCCCAAAGGAAACAAGGCACTGCAGTCAGGATAAGCATGAATGGGTTTGCATCTCCTCCTCATTCTACATCTTGATAACTTTGAAACTAATGGCTGTTATCAGTCAAATTGTATAGAGGAGCATAAGCCTCACAAAGATCCTGATTTTTGGCAAATTCAAGGCAGGTGCTAGAGAGGAGTTTATTCTTCTAAAGCTGGGCTGTTGTTTAGATTTAACCCTTAATAAATTTTCCTGAACGTGCATCTATATTTCTCAGACAGGAGCTGGGCTGTTGTTTAGATTTAACCCTTAATAAATTTTCCTGAACCTGCATCTATATTTCTCAGAGAGATTGTGCACTCCCCATCCCTGGAAGTGTTCCAGGCCAGGTCGGATGGGGCTTGGAGCAACCTGGGCTAGTGTAAGCTGCCCCTGCCCATGACACGGGGTTGGATGAGATGAGCTTTAAGGTCCTTCCAACCCAAACCGTTCCATAGTTCTCTTTTTCTGTTCATCTCTCACATCTTCTCACACACTTGGAAAATTTGGTCTCATTAGCTCAACATTCACTACTCATTTCAGCCCTGTGGGCAAAGGTGGTAGTGTCTCTTGAGGCATTTGGGGTTACCGTGTTATGGATCCCATCAGCACTGGTGTAACTTTTCCAT
>NW_008654385.1:5864-17130 GCF_000695815.1 Acanthisitta chloris | reverse complement strand
TTTGTGATTCATTGCTTTAAAAAAAATATCTCTTTTTTTGTTGTTTTAGAAACAGAAAAGATCCCTGTGATGCGTGGACAGTGGTTTATTGATGGGACATGGCAACCTCTGGAAGAGGAGGAAAGTAACCTAATAGAACAGGAACATCTCAACCGTTTCAAAGGTCAACAGCTGCAGGAGAGCTTTGATATGGAAGTATCAAAACCTGTTGATGGGAAGGAGGGTAAGATTGTTTAAATCACTATTTTTACAGTATGTTCTCTGGACAGTTGGGTCTAGTTTTCTTAGGTATGTGATCTGTAATGATTTTCCATCCTACATAATGAGGAACATTGTTAGAAGCATCAATTTACTCTCCCATTTTTCAGTGTATCTTGGTATAGGATTTCCTGCTGCAGCACATTTGAGGAACACTGAAAATTATATTTATTGATAAACATCTTGTTCCCATTTCCCTTCATATCTTCTAATTGTGTTTGAAATCTCACTTCAAACCGAAACCTCTTGATGGGGCAAGAAGAGTCAGTGTCCAAATACAAACTGGCTAAGAGCTCTCTGGCAAACATTCCTAATTTTGCCCTTAAGGGAGTAGTATCAGTTTTACAGATCACATTTCATTTTCCATTCTTATTTGGTGTGAATTTATTAGAGTAGTTTTCAGCTGCAGTGAATCTTAGGCATTCGTTCTGTCATGCAAGTCCTTATATTTAATGACCAAGCTGAGGACATTCAGTTAGTGTTGGTGAAAATCTGAGTCTAATGCATGGAACATTTTCGGACATTCAGTTAGTGTTGGTGAAAATCTCAGTCTAATGCATGGAGCATTTTCAATAATAGATTTGTGCAATTAATGATCTATTATTTAACATACACATTGAATTGATTGCTCAAAGTATAGCACAGCAAAAAAAATCAGTATTTTTGACTTTCACACTTCAGTTTGTTCACCAAGTGACAGCCAACAATCTACAAACCATGAGCTGCAAGTCCAAAGGCCTCTCAAGTTGTTTTAGGAGGGATTTGGTTGTACTATTCTTTGTAGAGCAACTTCCTTTTTAAGCTACCTTTTTGTACAAAGCAGTTGCACAGTGGAGAAGTGGCTGTGAGTTCTAATGTGTGAGCTCTACGGCCACACAAGTGAAAGCTTGTTAATAAATTGGAGCAAGGAAATATTCAGATTACTCCTGTGATTACTGTAAGAAAAACCAGAGGATTAGTTGTTGATTTAGGGAGTTTTTTCAGCAGTACAGAGAGTAGTTAAGTTTCTGACTGCCCTTAAAGATAGTGAGGACTTTGTGAATATTTCTTTTCCCTATTTGTACTACTTGAAAAGATCTTTTCCTCTGGCCAAACCTGCAGTAAAGTCTTCTGCTTCAACAGCTCTGTCAAAAAGGTGCCTAAAGTGCTGTGACCCCATGCCCACAGCACTGTGCCAGCACAGCCACCCATTTGGAAGGCCCTTAAACCTGTATTTGTGTGTCTGTACTGATACAGTGTTCCACTGTACTGGCCCAAAGCTCAGTGTGGTTAGTGCAGGGGATTGTGCTTTTACATGGAAAGCAAATCTTGATGGTTCCCAAGTGCTTCCAACTTGTAGGAGCTTAGTTTCTGATGGAAGGAAGGATAGATTCAGTGGGGCTTGGATTCTTCTTGGCCAGTAAGGAAGAAAGTTAGGGTATTTTAAAAGAAAAAAACAGGGCTGTAGAGCTGAAATTTCAAAGTTGATGGTGGAGAATTTGGGGAGAGTGAGGAGAAGGATATAATCACTGATATTTGTGAAAACATAGAAGATCAGAAAAAGAAACTCCAAATTTAGCCACCAGTGCCTTGTTTAAAACTAATGTTTAAAAAAAAAAGGCAGAACTCCAAAAAATAACCCCAAGCTATGTATGAAGTCACTTGAAAATGAAATATGTATGAATACTAACAACTTTGAATAGATATTTGGTAGTAATAGAACAGTTGCAGGAAAATCACAGCTAAGTGTGTTAAAAGTGGTTTTGTAATGATAATGACAATTATCTCAATACATCTTAGACACTGGAATGTGCTGCTCAGGGAGGTGGTAGAGTCACCATCCCTGGAGGTGTCTAAGACTGGAGTGGCACTTAGTGCCATGGTCTGGTTGTCATGGTGGTGTTAGGTCATAGGTTGGACTCAATGATCTCAGAGGTCTTTTCCAACCTGATTGATTCTATGATCTTGGATCTGTTGGCATCCACAGTTGCCATCTGCACCTGGCACTGGGAGAAGCTTTGCCACTTGCATTATTGCTGGTGAAGTAAATATAAGTAGTTGCTAAATTCAATTTATAAATGTCTTGAATGCTACAGTTTGTTGTATTTGCATCCTGCATGAAACAGACTTTGATCCCATCAAGGTTTGTAGGGAGCTGTTATTTAGGATTAGTGAAAGAATAAGTCTGTAAATGGCACTGGGAAGCAAAGTGTTTGCAGAGCTGTGATAAGAGATTGTAAGGGATGAAAGACTAGCCATGTCCTCTAATTCCTCAGGAAAATGAATACAAAAGCTGCTGTAACAGGCTATTAGTACTTAGAATTACTTCAGTGATTTTATTAATTCTGCTCCTGAATTGTGGCATGTTAAGGAAATAACTAATCTTCATCCAAGGTTTCTGTTGGTGATAGGGTGAATAAATGCTCCATTATTAAGCTCTTAACCAAACAAACCTTCCTCTGAAAGTACAAATGTTGCAGAACAAGGCTCTGCAGCCTGTGGCCTACAAACTGTAATGGCCATGGTGCCTTCCAGTGTTTTTTGGGAGCATATCAGTCTGTAAAATGCAGAAGGTAACAGAGAGCACGTGACAGTGTTTAGGTGAATGATTCCTCAAGCTCTGCTTCTTTACCACAGGGCAGCCTGGAGATCATTGCTGCAGGAGGAGATCCCACTGTTTACAGGGCAGACTCTAGTGGTATTTTGATTTTCATCCTTATAAAGTATTTCATTTCATGCCTTGCAAAACAAACTGCCTTTATGGTGCCTGATGTCAGTGACTCCTCTTGGTGTCTGATCCTCTTTGGTGGCTGCTGAGCTGTTGGTCTCAGCTGTGGTATGACTTTGTCAGGTAAATTGTTATGGCAGGATGCAAAATTGTGGGACTTTATTATCAAAAGCAGTCTGAGAAGCAGGTTGAGAGAGGGAATTCTCTGCTCTACTCTGCTCTGGTGGGACCCCACTGGAGTACTGCATTCAGCTCTGGGGTCCCCAGTGCAACAAGGATGTGGAGCTGCTGGAGT
The DNA here is from genome assembly GCF_000695815.1 of Acanthisitta chloris. Classification (NCBI taxonomy): domain Eukaryota; kingdom Metazoa; phylum Chordata; class Aves; order Passeriformes; family Acanthisittidae; genus Acanthisitta; species Acanthisitta chloris. The sequence goes on along the minus strand of NW_008654385.1, from coordinate 13,870 downwards.
GAGTCCAGAAGAGGCCACAGAGATGCTCTGAGGGCTGGAGCACCTCTGCCATGGAGTCAGGCTGGGAGAGCTGGGGGTGTTCAGCCTGGAGAAGAAAAGGCTTCCGGGAGACCTTGGAGCCCCTTCCAGTGCCTAAAGGGTCTCCAAGAGAGCTGCAGAGGGACTTGGGACAAGGGTCTGGAGGGACAGGACAAGGAGGAATGGCTTCCCACTGCCAGAGGGCAGGGTTAGATGGGATATTGGGAAGGAATTGCTGGCTGTGAGGGTGCTGAGGCACTGGCCCAGGTTTCCCAGAGAAGCTGTGGCTGCTCCATCCTTGGCAGTATTCCAGGCCAGGTTAGAAGGGACTTGGAGCAACCTGGGCTAGTGGAAGGTGTCCCTGCACATGGCAGGGGGTGGGATGAGATCTTTAGGGTTTCTTAAAGTGACCAATGCATCCACAGGAGGAAACCACACTTAAGATGAGGAATTGGGGCTTGGCTGCACTTTGACTGCTTTGCAGTGAAGCTGAACACCTGCACCTGTGCTTGAGTTCATGCAAATCACACACTTGCCCAAAAGCAAATGTGCAGATGCAGGAAGGCGCCTTCTGCCTTGGCATTGCAAAGAGTCCTTTTGCATAATTTCTCTGAGCAAATTGAGAGCAATCACATTGTCATTTTGTAGCCGGATTGAGGAGCAGAGCTTGGGTTTGCCACTCCAGTCTGTGCTCAAAACAGTCAATTCTAATGACTTTAGAGCCCTAGATGAGGTGCTCGACTTCTGTAGCACAGTATATTTGACTTCCAGGTCTGATTGGTTGTTCTGCTGCTGTGTTGATGGGTAGACAATATTGGGGGACTTTGAGCCCCCCCAATTCATTTGTCCAGAACTTTATTTCATTCAGGTAACACTAGGCATTTCTGCAAATTGGCTTTGCATGTCCTTGAGAACAACTAATTCTTCAAACTTAACATACATAAGTTAATAACAACATGAGATGAAGGTGATGTTTTCATCTAGATTCTGAGGTACTAAATTTTAAATACTTGACACAAGCTTCAGCCCTGAAAATGTGGAAATATCTGGAGTGTTTATTTGATCCCACTGAAAATAACATAAGATTTAGAAAGTGCCTTTTCTGCATAGTTAGGCAGGCAGTGAGTTCAGGACCTATCTGAAATAGTCCATCAAAGGAGCAGTATTCTCCAGAGATTTCAGTCATATCAAGGCTGTTGCAGGATAAACCAAGACCCGTTGAGTACCTATCACCTCTTGTGCCATCATTTTTTCGAGTATTCATTTAATGAGGATGAAGTAGAGCTGAAATCTTAATATATGTGATAATAAGATCAGAATGGACATAGTTCATTGTAATTGCACAGAGAGATGCTCAAAAATCAGCTGGAAATCAACTGAGCAACCTGATTCAAACTTGAAATTGGATCCAGCTTTAAAGCTGATCCTGCTCTGTGTAGAGGATTGGAGCAGGCAAAGTCCAGGAATCCCTCAGACAGAAATTATTCTGTCATTAAGTTTATGATTCCATGAGAGATGATAAGAAATGTCGAAAAAAACCCTTGTGAGTCAGAATCAGAATTAATGTTTTAATGCATTGATTTTGAGATAGCTTAAGTTTATTAGTTTTTTCCATATGGTATTTCAGTGTGTGGTTAATGCCACAAAACCTGTACAAGTTGCATTTGGAGTGGTTGATCTGTTTTGTCTTAGATATCAAATAGTGTTTTCCCTCTTGATAAAACATTTGTATAGATTTTTGTCACAGCCAAGTTAACCTTTAGGTGGGAAAGTCAAATTCATAGAAGCAGAGAGTTGTGCAGGTCAGGAGGGATCTCTGGAGTTGGTCTAGTCCAACCTTCCTGCTCAGAGCCATGGAGTTAATGAGAACACTTTGCTCAGGATGTTTCCCCTGAGATTTTGAGTATCTCCACCAATGGAGACTCCACAACCTCTCTGGGCAGTCTGTTCAGTGTTTTACCATCCTCACCATGAAAAGCATTTTGTCTTCTACTTGCGTTGAACTTCCTGTGGATGTTCTTGTGTTGCATTCAGTAAAATATTATACACAACAAATTATTCCATGGAGTCCCTAGTCAATAGCTCTGAGGCTAATTTTCCAGGCATGTGCAACAATAAATACACTTTTTGCATCTGTATTGAGGTATCCACTGACAGAGCTGTTAGCTGAGTCTGGACCAGGATAAGTGTGGCAGGTGAAGCCTTTGACACATGGAATATCACTTGGACTGGCTTAAGTGACATCAGTCTGAGCTACTCCTGAGGCCTTGCGGAACAGAGGAACAGTAGGATATTTTGTCTGATCTAACTTTTAATGACCCTTTTACACTCTCTAGGGAAAAAATACAGCTGTGCTTAAAACTGAGTTGTTTAGTGTGTACTTAAGGAGGTTTCTATGTTTTTCCCTGCACAAGGGTATGGTGGTGATGCTGTTGTATGTGTGACTGATGCCACGTCCCAGCTGTCTCTTACTAATGCCTTTAGCTTTGTTGTGATGTTGTAACTGGTGATGAAGAGTGAAGAAATTGAATTTGGCTAAATTGAAATTGAAAAAAGTTGAGTTTGGGACCTGACACTTTTGCTACAAAATCTGGGTTTTTAAGTGGTTTTTTTTCCAGAAAATGTGCCATTTTTTTCCCTGATGATGCTAATGAAAACAAATTGCACCCCTTTTAAAAATTTTACTTTGAAGCTCAGTTTTTTTACTTTTAGTTCTCTACTACCTCCCTCCCTTCTCCCTCCCTTCTTTGTTCAAATGGAGAGGATATAAGGAGAAATCAGATGCTGCATGTCTTAAACGAAAACATTCCCAAGGTACAGTGGAGATTTCTTGTTCTTTTAGTACTCCTGGCTTAGGCAGCTTTAGCTTCTAGCTTGCTTCTATCAGTTACATGTGTTAGATTTACATGCTTCAGGTTTTTTGAGCTGTATTTGTGCCATTTCCTTCCAAAGGGAAGGAAAAAAGCAGCTTCGATCTTAGAAGAAAAGTAGAAGTGTTGTGAATCTTAGAGGAAAGTAGATGCTAACAGTGTCACGCTGTAATCCTGATTCTAATTGTTTGTGGCTGATGAAAACTGTAAACTTTTGTTTCTCACACTATTTACATGTGGTTTGGCTTTTCCAGTAAACTAAAAGCAATTTTTTAGAGTCACATCAGGCCTGGTATGAGATATGTCAGAGAAAGAACAGAGGGTTTATACCAGATAATTATACCAAATAACATTTTCTTTGCCACTTTTTTGGGGTAATAATCTTTAATTTTATGTTGTAAATGATTTTTGCTGCAGCTTTTTTATGAGTACAGGATGAAACGAGACTCTGAACATTGGATGTGGGAGGGGAAGCTGTGCAGAATACATGCTAAAGGCTGCTGTGCTGCATAGAACAACCTCAACCTTTGCAGCAGCTGATTGCAGATTGATTTCAGAAAGTGGGAATAGGTCTTGCATTAATGATTGCAGAAAACTCCAAAGTACTTGTCCCTGGGCTTTCTCTGCCACCAATTAAAACCAGTCGGGATTAAACTTATACTGACTGCAGTGACTGGGGAAAACTTTCTTGAAAGGCTTTTGAAAACCTGGATTTAAAATGTAAATGCATGTGGTGAGTTTAGAGTTATTCTGGTTATAACCATATATTCTTTCAGCTCCCGGGAATATTGTAAAGTCTGAGAATTTATGTTGCGCACAAATGTTTACCTTTTGGCTTCCTTTAATTATGTTCTTCTGTAATTGGGTCCAAATGAAAATGCTTCACAGTAAATTTTTTCCTGCCTCTCCTTACACATGGAATTCAGGTATGCTGAAGGTGAATCAGTGTAACTGTTCTGAGCAGTAAGAAATGACTTTTGCAATTGTCATTTGGAAATGATTTTGTGTATTTGTTCCCTCAGACCATGTTCAGTTGTGATAACAAATGTGCTTGAATTAAAATTGAAAGTAGTTGTTTGTGTGACAAATAGTGACACTGATATATAGTGACATAAATAGTGACACTGATGGATTGAGAGGTGATGAAGTGCAATATAAAAATGACAGCAGTGTGAAATATCCCTTTTTAATTAAGAGTTATAGCCTTTTTAATGTGGGGGGTTTTTTAGTAAGTAAGAAAAGGTTTTAAAATATGCCTCAGGTTTATGTACCAGAACTTCAGAGCTGTTTAAAAAAGAACAAACTAGCAGCCATCTAATGCTCTCAGCTACCAGTATGATGTGACAGCCTTTTGTGCACAACATGCTGCTTGTAAGACAGATTCATTTAAAAATCCCTGGAAAAAAGAAGGCAGAAGAGGTGTTGAGACAGTATATATCCCTCCTCTGGTCTTTAGCCTGACTGGCATGACAGTGCCTTTGTCACTGGAGGCAATATGAGCTCTGAGCACTTCAAAGATGCTTTCCTCCAGATTGATTTTGACATGAGCATAGTCAAGCTCTGGGAGAAGAGAATCACCCTGTGCCTTGGGCTTGGCAGATGGATGAAAGCATAAAGTCAAAAAACGGGTACTTAGCTTGAAAGGTGTTTAATTTGAAGCTGTTGGTCCCGTGAGATGTCATGTTCAAGTGCCTGTCTGTCCATACGTGGTGCTGGAGGTACTCAGCTCCTCACTTGAGCTGGGAGGATGTTTGCACATGCAGTGAGCATATTCCCCATTTTCCCCTCTGTGTTCATCTAGGTGAAATTGGAGGTTTGTGTGATAGGAACCATTAAGTTCTTCAGCAGAGAGAAATCCACTGTTGGTCCCTCTCAGTTTCCCTGTGCTTCTCTCCTTGTTTTTCCATGGCTTTGCTACTGTCTTCCATTTCCAGTGGTGTAGGGCCTTCCATGTACTCACACTGTAGGTGTCTGTCTTGATTGGTATTCCTGAAAAATGTTTCATTTCTAGTTGGATACAAAGGATCCCAAAATTTAGTCTCATTTCCATGGGCTTGGACTTCAATCCCTAATTAGAATCATAGAACAGTTTGAGTTGGAAGAGACATTAAAGTCCACCTCATCCCACTCCCTGCCATGGGCAGAGACACCTTCCACCAGCCCAGGTTGCTCCAAGCCCCATCCAACCTGGACTGGATCACTCCCAGGGATGGAGCAGCCACAGCTGCTCTGGGCAGCCTGTGCCAGTGTCTCAGCACCCTCACAGGGAAGGATTTCTTCTTTACATCTAATCTAAATCTCTCCATCTTCAGTTTAAAACCCTTCCTCATGTCCTATCACTATCTCCCCATCTAGAAGTTGCCGCTCCTGCTTTTTATAAACCCCTTCAGGTGCTGGAAGGCCCCTGTAAGTTCTTCCTGGAGCCTTCTCTTCCCCAGAAAAGTGTGCAGAATCCCTGGGGATTTCTGCAGCTGGAGAAGATGCATCTATAGATACATCAATGTGTGTGCTGTCAGTGTCAGAGCAGTGTCTTGTGGAAACAAAGTCTGGTCCAGAGGGAGATTCCTGTCCCCATGGTTTTACAGGAGACCCTTCATCTTCTGTGCCTGATGTTCAGAGATGTCATAGGCAGAGGCAGGTCTCAGTGAAGCTCAACAACATCTCAGCCTGATGCCCTGGAGAGAATCCCCAAGTGTAGCATGTATGCTCCTGCAGGACCCAGCAGGCAGAGGAATGGACATGAAGAGTATTCCCCTGTGCCATACCCACTGCCTAATATAATTTCTGTCCCTTGGCTTCCTCAGCCAAACTGTGACATGCCTTTGTGATTTGCTGACACGCTGTGACATCTCTTGGTGTGAAAAGCTCTGGAGTTGTCAGTTTGAGCACCTCTGCAGCTTGCAGGGAGGTCACGGGAGAGGCACCACTTGTTCTGCAAACAGAATGTAAATCCTGTTCTCGCATCATCCTCAGGAAAACATCACTTTCCCCTCCTCACATTCAGCTTCAACCCAGCAGTGGCAGCCCTTGTTATCCCATACCTAGAGAGCATAGTTGGCATATTTTCATTCTTTTAAGGATGTTTATTTTCAGACTATTGTCAAATCCTCTCTAAAGGCACTTGTTTGTGTTCCTGTCTCACTTTTACACACCCTGAGCTTGTCAGCAGCAGAAGCTCCTTTTAGTTGGTGTCTTAATAATCTCTTCACTGTCATGTAATCACAGAGTAGAATCCCAGAATGGTTTGGGTTGGAAGGACCTTAAAGATCACCTTGGTCCATCCCTTGCCATGGGCAGGGACACCTTCCACCAGCCCAGGTTGCTCCAAGCCCCATCCAACCTGGCCTGGAACACTCCCAGGGATGGAGCAGCCACAGCTGCTCTGGGCAACCTGTGCCAGTGCCTCACCACCCTCACAGGGAGGAATTCCTTCCCAATATCCCATCTAACCCTGGCCTCTGGCAGTGTGAAGCTATTCCCTGTGTCCTGTCCCTCCAGGCCCTTGTCCCAAGTCCCTCTGCAGCTCTCTTGGAGCTGCTTTAGGCACTGGAAGGGGCTCTAAGGTCTCCCTTGAGCCCTCTCTTCACCAGCCTGAACATTTCCAGCTCTCTGCTGGTTGCACTTCTTTTGGCCAGGATTTGGTTGGTTTCTGGGCTGCAGTGTACATTCCTGGGTCATGTAGAGCTACTCATCAGCCAACACCCCCAGGTCCTTCTCAGGGCTGCTTTGAATCTGTTTTTCACCCAGCCTTTTGTTTGTGTTTGGGATTGCCCTGACCCAGGTGGAGGACCTCACACTTGGCCCTGTTGAACTTCATTTGCAGTTCCTCAGTGCTTCCACACCTTGTATTTGATTTTGATAGTCCTTTAATATATGTTCTTTTGAAGAACACCATTAAAAGTGAGCAATGTGTTCTTCCCAAGTGAGAACAATTAATGCAGAATAGGTAAAAGCTGCTTCTTTCTGCATGTTCTTTCCAATAGAGAGAGGCTGGGTTTGATTCCAGAATCTGAGGATTCCTCCTCTCTAAACTGTTGTTCTTCCAGTGGTCACAAGTGACTCAGCCGTGGACCTCTCCATCTCTTCCTCTTCATTCTTTGGACATTGAACACAGTGCCCTCCAAAGGGATCAAGTTTCCATCCCTCCTTGTGTCAATCTCCCCAGGATTATACTCTGAGTGGGATTTTGCAGGATGCAGATGCAACAACTCATAAGGACCTGCTGGACAGTGCATAAAAATCCACATTGGCCAAGGAATTCAGGGTGGCAGAGATTGCAGAGACATCTGCAAGGAGCTCCCTTGCCTTTACTACTAGACTGTATGCCTGTCTCAGGACATCACAGTCCTGTTGCGTTGCCTGAAAGAGGAAGTTTTGTTGAGAATTTCATTTGCTTCTCCAGTTCTAAACTGAGATTTCTGTGTGTGGACTCATCTCTGCTTGCAGAGAACATGCTCACTGAGGTCTCACTAGATTGCTGCTTGCTCTGGCCAGTCCTTACCCTAAGCTGCCCTGTCTGCTCTTCAGTCAGGCTCATTCCCTTCCTGTTCTTGCTCTGTCAGTGTAAAACAGTGATAGAGTTGTAGTTATTTTTGGTGAATCAGTTGTTTACCATAAGAGAAAGGCTAATCCCCTCCTAATCCCCTTGTTCCTTACAGATTTCCTTTTGTTTTCCATCAGACTCTGTCAGGTCTATCTGCCTTGGCAAAGAAACAAAAAATCCTACAGGAGAAAGGCCATAACATCTGGCTGAACCTCCCTGCTCTGTGCTGTAGCAGAGCTAAAATAGGAAATCCTGATGGCTCAGGCTTTCTATGAATGTTTTTAGAAGGGTATAAAAAATTCATGTGTGTGATTCGAGTAGGGGACAATTTAGAGCTCTGCTTACTATGGGAAAAACACCCCCAAAACAACCCCTCTGGGGGTTTTCCATGACTTTGGGCTTTTCAGCAAGACCAATTAGAGTTAAATCAGAAATTTTTGGTCACTGTTGCTGTTGTCAGCTCTCCCAGGTGTTGTGTACCCCAAATTCTGAGAGACCTAAGCAGCAGATTCCCACACTTGAGTGAAATCTGAATTTATGGCAATTGCTTTGCTCCTGCAAGCTCCAAGCCTTGG
>NW_008654385.1:0-5827 GCF_000695815.1 Acanthisitta chloris | reverse complement strand
TCCTGCTGTGCTTAATCCCAACAATCAGGCAGTGTGTCATGAGGTCAGGCCCAGAGCTCAATCAGTTCCAAATCTGGAAAACACAATAACTGCCCAGAAAAAAACCACCCCAAACCCACTGGAGCTCTCAGTGGCTTTTGAAAGAGCTCGATTCTGTTCTGTGCCAGAAATGACTCATTCAGAGGCTCATTGAACTGCGTTCCCAGCTCCTAGATGGTTCTGAAAGGAAGAAATGCAGTGGAGCTTTCTTGGAATGGAGCCTTGAAAGCCTCTGTGGTAGTGCAGAGCGTTCAGATCCCAAGAGCTCACAGGAGAGAGGATTGGCTCTGTTTTTTTTTTTTTTTTTTTTTAGGGATGGAGCCACCTGCTCCTCACACCCACCTGCAGTATTTCAGGCTCCTTTACCCTGTCCCTGTCCCCATTTGTTTTCAACTAAGGGAATGTTGTGGAAACTTCCTACTCCAAAGTCAGGATGGGAGGGGAATGATCTGAAGTGCCCTCAGAAAGTGATCTCCAACCTGCTGCTTGTCCTGGTCAGGTTCATCCTAAATGTAAATGTAAATGTTTAAGTCCAAACTTAATCTCAAGGTAAGAAATAATATGGATCTAGGTGTAATGAAGCTCTAGATTTTAACCTGTGTGCAAATTACTCTTCTCTCTGTGTTTTAAGAGGCTTTTTTTTCCTCCTCTCACCCATCTAAAATGTTGTTCCTTTTTGCTGCAGCTATTCATAGTCTAAAGTTGAGTCGCAACCATGTGGATTGGCACAGTGTGGATGAAGTGTATCTGTACAGTGATGCCACAACGTCCAAAATTGCAAGGACTGTTACACAAAAGTTGGGGTTTTCCAAAGGTAACATCTCTATGAGTTTGTAAAGAATAATGTAAATCCTAAGTTTTTCAACTTGTTGCTTTGTCCTAGAGGGAAATTTCAAGTTTAGATTTTTTAATGTGTGATTAGCTCACTTTGGCCATTGTATTTTTTATTTCAGATGAGTATTTAGAGTCCTTAGGTTGTGTTCTATAATTGTAATTAGATGTGAATTTTTATTTTGTGTTTATATTTTATTTGCATTATGAATGTATTTTATTATACTTTATTTTTATTTACATTTGATAAACAAATCTATTTATTTTTATATATTGTGCATTGATATATATTTATATTTATAAATAGTATACATCAATAACATTCTATTACCTTTGATTATTTTATTACATTTTATTTTATTGCCTATTTGTTTTAGATATATGTTTATTACATATATATTATTTATATATTTGTTTTATTATATGTTTATTACATATTATGATTTTGGATGCAGAAATTGGCATGACATAACAGACATGAAAGTATCACAGCGGCAGAGAGTAGCAGCTACTGTAAAATTAGAATTATTACTGTAGCAGTATAAGTGTTACGAGTTCACTGCTGGGTACTTGATACCATGGTGCATTCCATAAGTCCATGATCCCTCTCCCCACCTCCTGCCTCTTTTTCCATTTGTTAAACACATGTATGAACTAAGAGTTAGGGCAGTGAGACAGAAATTATTTGCAGGAGGAATTCAGGCTCATTTAAGCTCAAAACTCCCAGTCATAGAGCCAGGGAGGCTGAGATGGTTGGAATAGTCAAGGTTGGAATGGGTGGTTGGATGAGCGTTGGTCTCTCCCAAGGCAAAGGCAGATTGTTTCCAGCCTAGATAACTGGAACGTGTCCCCTCTGCCATGTCCTGTGCACTGCAGGACAGCTACCAAAACAGCACACACACCTGTTTTGTTCTTGGTCTCTGAAGAGACAAGATCAGGTAATCACTGTGGCTTTGATCTCCATGCCTCTGTCCTGTAATTAATACCCTCTTACCCCCCAGGGCTCTTGGGTGGATGCTTAATTAATGTTTGCCAAAAGAATAATGTCATTCAGTGCTTCAGTTCCAGAAGAAATGAAGTAATTCATCCAGAACATGATTTGGGTAGTGTGTAATAAATAGTAAGTAAATCTGTCCTAAACAATTTGAGGGGAGAAGTATCAAATAGAAGCCTAGTCAGCAAACCAAACCTGTCTTGGGTAAAAAGTGCCCTTAGTGGTTTTGTGCTTTTTAAAGACAGAATAAGTGGTTTGTTTCAGCTCTTGAGGCCAGCAGTGGTGCCAGGCTGTGGTCCCCTCCGTGGGCCTGTCACTAGAGGGGGATGGAGGCACACAGTGCCAGTGGGTTTCACAATCCATCAGCTCAGCAGTGAGGAAATACCCATATTTCCCCTGGGTGATTGATTTTTGGTTTGGCCACTGAGCTGGAGAAGGAGTGGGGAAATTTGAGGTTGGAGCAACTTGAAATAAAACAGGTTTTCCCCATCAAAATGAAGAATTGTAGAGGTTTTCAACCAGTTCTTTAAATGGGGATGGATAGAGTGACAACACTTAATAATTATGTGGCCAAAGCATTTCCATGATCCCTCCATGCCGTGGGAGGAAGGTGGAGGTAAAAGGAAGTTTAATGACTGAGACACCCAGAGGAAGAGTACTGTGTTGTAGGAGTGGGTGGACAGTTACACAACTGTTTTCTAAAGAACTGTTTATCAAAATATATGTGAAATGAGTTCTTGCAGTGGAAATGGCCTAGGAATACTTTGGCCCAATTAACATCACTTGGGTGCTCTAATCTTGTAAGTGCAAATATTTAAAATGCATTCTATTCCTTTAATTTTATAATTATATATTATATAATCTTATTTTCCATATACTTTTGATGTATTGATGTGATAAAAGCCAAACTTCTGTCAACAGATAAGCCCTTTGCACTTCCCAGAATGTAACTGATCCACGATAATGTTCTTTCTACAGCTTCAAGTAGTGGGACAAGGCTACATAGAGGCTATGTAGAAGAAGCTACGTTAGAAGACAAGCCACCACAGACTAGCCACATTGTGTTTGTTGTGCATGGTATTGGGCAGAAAATGGACCAAGGAAGGATCATCAAAAATACAGCTATGTGAGTCTTTTGGAATGTTTGCACTACTGACTCGAGCCTCCGTATGAGGCTGATGTTACAAATGGCAGCAGAGCCTTTGGTGTAAGCTGAATCCTTGTTTCCTTGTCCTCCTCTTCCCCTGAGTCATTGATCTTTATACTGTGGGTACATTATTTTCTATGTTAACTGCGATGTATGGATTTAGGGAGAGCAGCTGTGAGCCAGAAGAGCAAAAGTAGCAAAGATATAGTCTGGTTTTATGACCAACACGTGGGACTTTTAGGAAACTGGTCCGTGAGAGGACATAGCCTCAAGCTGCACCGGGGAGGTTCAGGTTGGACATCAGGAAGAATTTCTTCACTGAAAGCATTGTCAAACATTGGAATGGACTGCACAGGGAGGTGATGGAGTCACCATCCCTTGAGGTGTTCAAGACACAACTGGACATGGCACTTAGTGCTCTGGTCTAGCTGAGAAGGTGGTGATGGGTCACGGGTTGGACTTGATGATCTTGGAGGTGTTTTCCAACCTTAATTCTGTGCTCCTGTGTGAAATTCTAGCACCTGTGGTCAGTGACTTTGCTGAGCAAGGAGAGATTTTTCATTTGAAGGAAATCAAGAGGAATGTTATTTCTAAGTCATCACTGGGTGAATTCAGTTAATAGCAACTAGGAAATGAATAACTGAGCAGAAAAATGTAGTTAAGTAGTATAGGAAAGTTAGTCTCAGAGTGCAGTCTCTGTTGTTCCTGCTGGTTGTCAGAATAGTGCATACTGGTAAGAGAGGGGAAACGGGGAGCTAGTTGGGATGTTTGCATTCCTAGCAGGCCAAAGTTGTTTCATCCAGGTGGAAGCTGTTGCTGGAACACTGCTCATGGAGCTCTGTGAATAGATGCCAGTAGAAAAGTAAAGCATGATTGAAATCTTATCAGATCTTTTCACTGAACTCTTCTGTGAAGTTTGGTTTACAAATGACTTTTGGTTTGACATCTGAGCTGGCTTAGAAAGCCAGTCAGAGTGCTGGTGAGATGGAAGAGAAACTCCTGAGCTATTGGGAATGATGTTGCCCAGAGAGCCTGTGGATGCCTCATCCCTGGAAGTGTTCAAGGCCAGGTTGGATGGGGCTTGGTGCAACCTGAGCTGGTGAGTGGCATCCTGGCTTATGACAGGGCTTTGGAATGGTATGATCTTTAAGGTCCTTCTAATCCAAACCATTCTGTGAGTCTGTGTACTTGAAAAGGTGTTTGAATATGAGAAGAAATTGTGAAGTTCTGATGGCAGCATTGTGAGGGACAAGTGGTGTCAAGGAATCCTTCATGAGCTGAAAGAAGAGGCCACAGAAGTGTTAATTACAGATCTGTATTGCACAGATGGTTCAGTATGTGTGTCCCAAATAGTTCCACATTCCATCAGAGTTGACAGAAATGGTGACAGAGCAGTGACTCCTATGGAGCTGCTGGGTTTGCTGGTTTTGTGGTAAGAGCTTTGTGAACCTCCCTTGGAACCCAGAATGGCAATGTAGGTCAGTGCTTGTGTGCACTGTGGTGTGTGCCATCCTGTCACCAGGCTCTTGTGTCCCTTCAGCTCCTTCTTCCACTCCAGTGTCCTCTGCTGTGGTAGAGTAAACCTTTTGATGTCACTTATGTGTCATTTGTCATCTCAAAGCAACATCCTGCTGCTCCCACTCCCCTTGTTCTGCCTCTTCACTTCTGTCATTCATGTTGCTTAAGAGCAAACAATCCAAACCAGAGAGAAAAGGATCTACAGCCCTAGATTAAAAGTTAGTCAGCAAAATAAATGTAATAACTTAAATTTCTGTAGGTTGGGAATGCAAATCCCCTAAATAGAAGTTTCTATTTTAACAGCAACAAGAAATAAAACTTCCACCTTGGAATCATTAAGCTTTTCTGCTTTTTCTTTCTTCCTGCCCCATTTTCCATTAAACAGAGGTTGTATGGGCAGATTAACTTTAGCTCAGGTCACAGTGCATAGATGTTCATTCCCTAAGTCCTGCTTTAATTGGCAGCCCAGGATGGGAAATTTTTTCTCCAAAAAGAAAATAAGACTTTATGGGCCTCAGTAAATCTCACTCACATCCTCAAGAAATATCAGACAGCATTGCACAGCCTTTTAAAATACTAATTATTGGCATAAATTGTGCATTCTGTGCAAAATCTGCAAATTAAAGCATCATTTTAGGTTGAAATCTCTCTCTTTTTTCCTTTTTTTTTTTTTTTAATAGCTTAAAACTTCTCAGTAGGAACATCCCATATGTTCTGGGAAGAGATTTTAGGGGAAATGTCTGCCAAGCTCTCACAAGCCATACTAGCACTTTCTGTTAGCACTCCAGCCATGATCTGTGTGTGGTGTTTGGTTGTGTTGTGTTGGGGGTTTTTTTGCATTCTTTTGCAATAGGGAAATAAATGTTGCATTTGAAAAATAAGATGAATAAGGAGAACCACTTTTTGACCGTTCACACTTTAAAGTAGAAATGGAGGAGAAAAAAGATAAATGTTGCATTTGAAAAATAAGATTAATAAGGAGAACCACTTTTTGACCATTCACATTTTAAAGTAGAAATGGAGGAGAAAAAGGTGGGTTTTTCCTTTTAAATGCATTTTCCCTTTAAATGCATTTCTTTAGTAGGAAACCTGTAGTTGGAGCCATGCTAAATCTGTAACTTATGTCATAGGTCTCTCTCCATCAGTGTCACCACTTCTTTCTTCCCTCATGAATACCTTGGTATGACCAACAGGTGTAGAAGGTACTGTCAGCCCTCAGAGCTCATCATTGTCTTCGACTGTGTGATGCTTTAAGGGTTTGGATGTCACTTGTGATCATAGAATCATGGAATGGTTTG
>NW_008654384.1:0-10520 GCF_000695815.1 Acanthisitta chloris | reverse complement strand
CTGCATGGGATTGGTATGGCCAAAGAGTAGGACCCTGTTCTGTTCACTCAAAAAACAAGTATGGCAAAAATTTATTGGATACCTAGCCTCTATGTGCCCAGTAGGTGTTTTTCCATCCCTAGCTCTAAGCCTCCAAACTAATCTGTGAGTATGAATCACTCCTGATCTAATTTTTCTCACATTTCTGGACAGTGTAAAATATCAGTCTCAAAGCATCTGCATCTCTAAACTCTAAATACCAAACTTTTCTTAATTAACTTTGATTACCTCACTGCTTAAATTGATACTGAAAGAGGGAATATAAAATCTAGGGAACTGTTCCTAACATAAATCAACATACTTTCTGTACTGAGCACCTTCTGTTAAAGCTTACATTCTGTACTTAAGGACTTGAGCATTTTTACTCTTCCTTTCAGGACAAATTTCAGGCAAACAGACAGAGTGACATTTAAACTTCTAAAATCATTAATCTACATTTATACAGTTGAAGTTTCACTTCTGTTTGTCTTCTCTTTTGGTTTCAGTTCTCAAGGTCATATTCATCGGTTTCCAAAGGCTCAGCTTTTTGTGCAGCAAGTTAGATGAAGAGCTAAATTATTATTTTGTAGTAAGAAGATGAAAGTTAGATGAACCTTGACATAACAATCAGGGTATAATTCAGCAGTGAATTCATATGATCAGGATTTATCTACTTTAGCAACTAAACAGTTAACCTAATCATCTCTTTTTATTGCTAATTTAGAAAAGCTTTTTTTCCTAAGTACACTCTCACTTTTCTGAATTCACTGCATGTGACCTGCATCTTTTGTCCACTGCACCATTACCAGCAGCTAATCCCTCTTATTTATTGATAATTGGACAAAACTGAACAACATGCCAACTCCTGAAAACTGAACACCACTAAGGCCTCTATTCAGATTTTCCTCCAAAACCACATTAGTTTCCAAGTTCACTTCCTTTGTGGAACATCAATGGGAAAAGAGTTTACAATTCTCTCATGGGTTAGGAATTCCACTAATTCTAACCTGGAGATTGCATAACTGTGTGAGATGTAGGAATACCATGTACTGGGACACAAAAATGAGCACTCCTAAAACAGGAAAGGGAAAACTCATTTAATGTTTTGCTAATCAGCTTGGAACTTGCAATGTTTCCTTGAAAACAAATGTTGATTGTTAGAGTCATATTGGTCAATGGGTAAGTGGTGCTTAAGGAATCAGTATTTCTGAAATGTGGCCTGGTTCTTAAAAGTTTTAATCACATTTTTCATCATTATTTCTTTTGTCAAACACAACCTGCATTGCCAAAGCTTTGTCAAATAATCACTACAACATATTTAAGATAAGGTTGAACTTCTTGCAGCCATGTGTCACTGGCAATCATGTTTCTCTACAGGTTTATATAGGTCAATTGCTTGGTGCACAGTACATGGGTAAAAGAAAACAAACAAACAAAAAAAGCCACTTTTGGAAAAATTTTAATTATCACCAGAGTACATGGGTAAAAGAAAACAAACAAAAATAAAAAGCCACTTTTGGAAAAATTGTAATTATCACCAATTTGCAAAGATCCTAAATAGGAGCTCCCCATGGACCAGATTGCCATTTTGAAGCAGCAGCAACAGCAAACCATGCTGAACTTCCCCCTTCAGCAAAATTTTCCTACATGCTTTTCTTGATTTGCCCCATCTCTGTACAGGCTTTTGAATACCCAGCTACACAGATCTAAAGTCTGAAGCTGAAGCCAAAGCCTCCCCTTGCAGAAACCAGGGAAGAGAATAAAATTCCTGTGTGGCATTTGACAAGACTGTCTGTGTGTGAAGTCCCACAAAGTGGTACCCAAGCAATTTGGGAGTGGGTTATCTTTGGAGCAGGAGGCACTGCATATGGGCTTATTAGTCCTGTCTGTCAGGGCTATGCTACTTTAATGTGGTTTTATAGCTTCTGCATCACATGCTTGTATCCTTGCTATACAGACTTAGCAGCTTGTTCAGAGTGCACTAGAGTACGTCCAACACAGCTTTTCATTGTGAGGCACAGACATATTCCAAGAATCTCTGCTTGCCATTACTCAATTTGGGAAATGGATATGAGTAATTTTTCTGTAGTGAGTCTGGCTTTTAGCTAGGGAATTTAGGAAGCAGCATCACAGAGTGATCATTCAGAAGCAGATGAAAAGAATCTTCTCCATCACCATTTTTTTTTTCTCTGTCAGTTTCCCTGGCAAGAAATCATGTCTCATTTTGAACAAATAGATTTTTTTTTAAAGCAAAAGTGACTGTTCCCAAACATACAGTCTTGTATGAAAGGGCACAATGAAACATTATTTACACATGGTGCAAAATGAAGCAATTTACAGGTTTTAATCTCTCAAATAATTTCAATCATATATTCAGAGCATATCGCCATTGTCTGTCAACTTTAATTTCAGAAATTGGAAAGTAAAATGGGTTTTCTTTTCACTTACAGGGGGGGATGAATGGTATTGTTAGGGTTTATTTAAGGAGAAGCTGGAGTGTCTCCATAACACAGCATGCATATCTGCAAAAACCAAGAGTGGACCCTTGCCCTCTAGCTCTGAGAGGAGAGATGTTGCCAACAAAGATAAAACATCCCCAGTAATAATCTCACAGGGCCAAAAGACACAAGTATGATCAAATTATTTAGTTATTTTATGTTGACAGGCTTACTGATACCAGTATGGAGTTTCATTAATTTACATAGGCAAAACCAGTCATTCACATTGCTCTTACTGAAGTCAGTGGGAGAAGAGAAAACTTCCTATCATACACATAAGAGGAAAAATAAATTCAAAGCT
Organism: Acanthisitta chloris; assembly: GCF_000695815.1. Classification (NCBI taxonomy): domain Eukaryota; kingdom Metazoa; phylum Chordata; class Aves; order Passeriformes; family Acanthisittidae; genus Acanthisitta; species Acanthisitta chloris. Next base: position 7,703 of record NW_008654384.1, on the reverse strand, counting down.
ATCCTCACAGTGAACTTAATAACTTTCTTTTTTTACAGCGTGATTTTTTTTCAAATATAGTCAGCAAATGAGTATTTAACTTTAAGTGTACAGAAAAATCAAAAGTTTAGAAGCAAAATCTATTGTTGGATGAAGAACATGCAAGCAGTAATTATATCACACTCCCAAGTCAAATAAAACGCATACTAATTATCTCTAATTTAAAAATTTTGACAGGAATTCTGTTCAAACCTTGCAGAACTTGAACCTTACCCTGACATGAAATACGAGAATAAAGTAAGTAGTTCTTACCACAGGCAAAATTACATTAGAAGATATTCTGAAATCTACATTATCATCAGTAGTAATGTAATCCCACAACCAAACAGGAAGCTCAAATTTTTACCCACATCATCTACATTATCATCAGTAGTAATGTAATTCCACAACCAAACAAGAAGCTCAAATTTTTACCCACATCTTCTTATTGCTTTAACCTCTTGAGCTGCCATTGCATCCTGTCAACAGGAAGGGATAAAATGTCAGAAGATATCAATGTGTGGCTGTGGAGAGTGTGTGTTCTCCCCCAAACTGCCTCTAATCTGGTAGCTAAAAGCGCTGAAAAGATACACTTTCCATGAAGGGGCTAAGAGAAAATTTAACAGTGATAAATTTAAAATGATAATGCAAAAATAGCTGAGACATCATAGAAACATCAAAGTCCCTCTGGGATCTCGGTGTTCACCGATGCCCTGCCACTCTGCTGTAACCCCTAAACCCTAAACCAGATCCTCCAGTGTCAGATCCAGATGCATCTTCAACACTTCCAGGGATGATGACTCCACACCTCCCTGGGGGCCTGAACACCCAAAGAGTGAAAAAATTTTTCGTAACTTCTAATCCGAATCTCTTCTGTCTCAGTTTATGACCATTCCCTCTAGTCTTCAATCATCAGCCTGTTTGTGGGTGCACTGGTAATGTGTGTATGCAGCATAAGCATGGGGAGGTGTTTGAATCAGAAAAATAAAGCAAGTGTTGACAGTCCATAAGGGAGTACTTTCTACCACAGTATTCAGTGGTTAATATTCTTACACACAGAGTGGTTGCCAGTGATGATCTTACTTTCAAGTAATGAAAATGGTTAGTGGTGTTAGAAATTTTTCTGATGCTACTAACTTCAGCCAGGATAGATTTTTAGGCTTAGTCATGTTCATGAAAAATCCTATGTTGTTCAACTAGAAAAATTATTGCTCGTTTCTGCTTTGTTTTGTTTGAGTGCTGCTTTCAGAGCAATACCTGTGTATCTAGGAGATAGGCAGAATGACAGTGTGTTGTATAAACTCAGAAATGAGGTATGTGGTGTAACATTGATCCAAAATTAGCCACTCTGGAGTGCTACGACATAGTAAACTGATTTGGGAAGTTACCAGCTCTCAATACTTGTACAAAAACTTCTCAAACCCTATCTCTTAAATACAGGTTTCTAAATCTATCATTGACCAGCTAGGAGATATTCATATTGTCTAAGTTTAAAAACTTAGTTTTACTTGCTGGCATAGATGATGAGTCTTCCTAGAGTCCACAGAGAATTCTGAAAGGCTGAGTTAGGAGCCTGACAATTTCCAGTGACTGTAGGTTTTGGTTTAACAAGAGCTGAAAACTTCAGTACATTGAGTAAACTACCATAACTTCACCAGTGTGAAAATCTCCCTTGCACCTAGAGAAGTTATCATTTCTTCAGGAGTAAATGAACACTCACAGTCCTTGATTAGGAATAGGAGGGATTCATTCTAACACGAAAAAAGGGAAAAGAAGTAAGCACTAAAACAGTTGACCACTCCCTAAACCAACACATACCTTTGTTTTTACAGTTGCAGCTATACTAGGTTTCTTGCTGCAGTTTCTCACATCCATGAGAAAAAGCCACTGACAAAGTCTCCTATAAATTTCAGCAATTTTCTCTCTTTCCTCAGCTGTAGAATCTAGGTAATGGGAAAATACTATACTGCAACTGCCAAAAATGTTGTTCGTCCTGACAGTGAAAAGACAAAAGACCCACTAATCACATAACATTTATCATCAGTTCAATCAGTCCTTGGCAGAGAATGAAGGTGGACTGTTTGATATTTAAAGGCACTGTATGCTCAGGGGATATTGAATTATCCAAATATGACTTGTAAGGCAAAAACCAGAAAATAACATGGAGACTGAAAGTTTCTTGCATATAGGTCGTAGATGCAACTTTGCCTTTATCCTTGAGCATCTCTTATTTCCTTTCCCACTAGCCATGAAGCCAAGGAAAATGAACAAAGTGTCCAAACTGGGGACACTGCAACTAACAGAGAAGGAAACCAAAAAAAAAGACTTCAAATTCAGAGTTTAAAGAGTTAAAGAAGTAATACTATTTAAACAGGGTTGCAGAACTCCTATTAAAAATGGCAGTACTATAAATGTTCTAGTATTGTCAGGAATGTTCTGTTGGATGACACTATACTGTGATTTGTACACACAGCGGACCAGAGCTGATGGGTGAATGAAATGATCCATAACCCTCACTGACACATTTAGAGCAGTTCAGCTGCACACAGAGAACAGTCCATCATTTGCACCCTTCTGTGAAAGCTGGCTTTACCAAGTGTTTCAATGAAATATGTGCAACTTCCCATTTAAATTAGTACCACATGAACCATGAAGAGCACCACAGGTATCTGTTGTAGTACCAGCCTAATGCAAAAGTGGCCTGTCTTGTAATGCTCTAACAGGAAAGACATACAACCATTCATCTGTAACATATTAAAACCAGAAGAAATAAATTACTCTATAGATGAAGAATTATTGCTTGCGGAGAGAATGTGCAAAGGTAGTTCTAAAAAGCAGCTTTTACTAAAAAATTATTGCAACAGCATTTGAATTCCTAATGCATATTAAACCTAGTTCGCATAATCATAAATCATCATTTTTAAATCAAGAAAATCTGCTTGAAACTTTTTAAAGGTTTATTTTAGTAGTTCAGAACTATTTCAGCATTACCACTGAAGGAAGCACAGTAGGAGTGACTATAAGGGTGAAATATAAAACTTAAGCACTTGCCTAGGAAAAGTTCTTTAGTCCAGAGTTTTTCAAATTTACCACGAAGACCTGCATAAGTAACTAAAAATGTCTTGTGAACATACAGGTGATGAAAAAAGAATTGAATTCCTGCGGGTGGATTTGCCCTCTTGTACAATTGCTTTTCTTCTATTGCCTCATGTAGTCTAGCCAGTTAGACAGAAGATTTTAGAAAAAGGAATGAATTTACCCAAATGCTACAAAGTGTTTCTATTAAATGAATTTTAACAGGAAAATGAATCTCAGAAAGCTCATTCTAAGAAATGTGCCTAATTCTTGATGAATCCTGAGCTGAACACAAAGTAGTGTTCAGGGTGGTGAATACCATTCGGAGCAGTGACAGGAGCTGATCCACACATACCTTTTGCTCTTGGATTAGGGATCAGTACCAGTATCAACAGAACCAGTCCTATACCTTCCCACCAGTCTGGAGACACGTTACTCACTATGAGTTCCAAATACAAAATGGGGCTAAGTATTCTCCAGCCCAAATTTTCAAGTGTGTCAACTATGGGATGCTAGAGAGCCTTTGGGAAATCAGTCCTGCTCCAGCTGCTTTTGGTTAGAAAAGTTCTGTTGTTTCTGCAAATGAGACCTTTGTCTCCATTTCTAACAGTGCCTATAAGTTGACATCAGGTCCAACCTTTCAATAAAACAGGCTATTTTGCACTGGTATCTGGCCTATATACATTAGCAATGTACTTTACATTAAGGAATATATTATATTCAGATATTCTTTTTCTTACTTTTAAAACTGAGTAGATACTCTGTTCTACTCTGCTGATGAAAATTTCAGAAAGAGAAAATCCTGCAGCAGGATACTTAGTCTGAAACACACTGTGCAAAGCCAGTTTTGTCCTAAACTGATGGGCTGATATGCCTTGCTTCCCACCTGGAATTGTCCACAATGGAAAAGTACAACTTGGTCCTTTGAGTTCAGGCACCAGGTGAAGACAAACAAATGAGCACAGTCAAGATCTACATCCATTTAGGGGATAGGTGATTTAGGGGGATGCAAGAAGCAAGGGCATGACAAAATCAAAAGAAACAAATCAGTCCTACATAACAAGTACACTGCTCATGCTAAGCAATATGTAAGTTCCATGCCTATTTAATGAATTTGTTTCCCCCTTGAGTGCTAGGCACTGCCAGTGTAACCCAGATGATAGAAGTAAGATTGCCTCCTGCAATTTTGCTCAAGCTATGTTCACTGTCCTTTTGTTCATGGCTCTGTGGTCTCTCAGATGCAAATGTAAAGTGAAATGAAAAGCAATTTTGCAAACCCACCACTTTTAGGCTGTGTGCAGTCAATTAAGTAGAATACTATCGTAAGATATTCAAACAGCACAAGTCTGGAACTGCTGCAATTTTGTGAATGATATCTAAATAATTTGGATGATTGAGAGTCATTTATAACACTAATCTTGTGTAAAATACAGCTCCATGTGTCATGCAGTATCTATAGTATTTCTATCATTGCTTAACATAACTTCAAATGCTAACATGTTTACAATAGTTGCTTTTAGCCTTTGTCATGGTTTAACCCCAGCCAGCAACCAAACATCATGCAGCTGCTCACACACTCCCCCACCAACAAGATGGGGGAGAGAATCAGAAGGGTAAAAGATAGGAAAGCTTATGGGTTGAGATAAAGACAGTTTAACAGAGAAAGCAAAAGCTGCACACACAAGCAAAGCAAAACAAGGAATTAATTCACTGCTTCCCACAGGCAGGAGGTGTTCAGCATCTCCAGGAAAGCAGGGACCAGCACACATAATGGTTACTTGGGAAGACAAACACATCACTCCAGATGTCCCTCCTTCCTCCTTCTGCCTCCCACCTCATATACTGAGCATGATGTCCTATGGTATGGAATATCCCTTTGGTCAGTTTGGGTCACCTGTCCCAGCTGTGTCTCCTCCCAGTCTCCCATGCACCTCCAACTTCCTTGCCAGTGTGGCAGTATGGAAAGCAGCAAAGGCCTTGACTCTGTGTGAACTCTGCTCAGCAATAACAAAAACATCTCTGCATTATCAACTCTGTGCTCTGCACAAATCCTAAGCACAGTCCCATAGTAGCCTCTGTGAAGAAAGTTAACTCTACTTCAGCCCAAACCAGCACAGCCTTGATTCTTGTTTTATTCCTATGTGAGCTCATATCTGTATTTGAGCTAAATGGTCTAAATGATTGTGGTGGGTTGACCTCACCTAGTTGGTCTCTCATTTTCCCCTGAGAAAATTTAGGATGGCAAAAAAAGAAAAAAATTGTGGGTTGAGATGAATACAGCTTAATTAGTGAAGCTAAAAACACAGAAGTCATATCACCATTGTTTTATCACAAAAAAAAAAAAAAAAGCACAGCACCACACAGGTTACTGTGAAGAAAAAATTTTTTATCCCAACCAGACCCATTACAATCATTTTTCTTAGAGTTGTTATTTAAGAAATCTCCCAGACAAGATTCCCTTTGCACTGACTGGAAGTTTTCACATCAAAATTTCAAAAGACAAAGCCTGGATTTCAGATAAAGAAATACAATGTATGTTGCTTTCTATATTTGTTCTCCTTTGTGATTAGGATAATAATAATGAGCACTAAAAGATATATTGGTTTGATAATTAAAACTTACCATCAGTATCATCACAGAATCAAAAAATGGCTGAGGTTGGAAATTCTCAACAGCATCCAAATTGTCCAAGCCTTGTGCTCAAGCAGAGACAGTTCCAGCAGACTGCTCAGGGCTATGCTCAGTTTGATTTAGAATATCTCCAAGGATGAAGACTACAACCTTCCTGAGGAATGTCTTTTAGTCTTTGAAAATCATCTTAATCCTTATGTTTTGGTACACTTTCCTGAATTTCAGTTGTGCCCATCACCCCTTGTCCTGTTATTAAGCACCACTGAGAAGATCCTGGCTCCATTATCTGTATTCTTTCATCAGATATTTATTTATATGCATGTAGAAGATCCCTCCTTGACCCAGCACTCCAGATACGTCTCACTAGGGCTGAGCAGAGAGAAAGGGTCACTTCCTTCAATTTTCAGGTGATGCTTTTCTAGCTCAGAAAACAGCTGACTTTCTTTGCCCTAACGGCACACTGCTGTGTTGGGTTTTTTTTCTGCAGAGCAGAAAACAGCTGACTTTCTTTGCCCTAAGGGCACACTGCTGTGTTGGGTTTTTTTCTGCAGAGTTGCTTTCCAGCCAGTCAATCCCCATCATGTACTGGTGCCTGCAAGACTGGTCATTCTCCTTTGTTGAACTTCAGGAGGTTCATGTCAGCTCATTTCTCCATCCTTTTGAGGTCCCTCTGAATGGCAGCACAGCCATCTGGTATGGGAAGCATTCCACCCAATTTTGTGCCATCATGAAACTTGCACTCTGGCCCATCACCCCAGTCATTAATTAAGGTGTTACACAGTGTTGGTCTCAGGGCTCATACACTTGGTTTCAGCCACTCTACTGCCTGCATTAAATGGTGATACCATGGAGATCAGTAGGTTCCAGATGGTTCAAAAGAATACACATACACACACACCCCCTCATCTCACAGAGAGTAAATATGAAATTTTTGACCCCCCTACAAGTAGCTAAGTAATTGCTGACAGGCAGATATTGTCCAAAACCTAGAGCATGAATTTAATTCTAGGTAATTTATTTTTTATTAAGCTGCTAGAATCAGACCTTCCTGCTAGCCTTATAAATACATAATTTATCTGTAAATCGGTGGTACCTAGTCACAAACTGCATAGAGGTGCACACAAAGGTAATTCTAAATCAGTGTGGCTTTTTCTTTTTCTTAGGAATGGGAGTATTTTGTGTTTGGTTTTGGGTTTTCTCTTCTTTTTTTTTTCCCCCTGATTTTTCTCTATAATCAATGGGAGTATTTTGTGTTTGGTTTTGGTTTTTCTCTTCTTTTTTTTTTCCCCTGATTTTTCTCTATAATTGTTGCTGTAACCAGGCTATGACAATTATGTGCATTCTCTCTCCAAAGTCCTTAGGACTGGACTGAATTGACTCTTCATCTCTGTCCTTTGGTATGATATGGACAGTATCATCATCTTTTTTTGGGATTGGATCGATGGTCCTGTCAGTACCTGCCATACTCTCCCCACTCCCTTATGCATCACTGAGGAGAAGAGATGAGAAAGTTTGAAGTATGAGGTAACTAAGGGGAAAAGAGGAAAAAAGAGACATTCCTTTCCCTTAATCTGAGGGACACTTCCAGATCATGTAACACTAGAGTTCTCTGGTTGCAATTTAAACAGATCATGTGACAATCAGATTGAATTGTGAACAGTTTGGGTGAAACTCAGATTTCTGGAAAAGTCTCCTGAAAATAATTGAACCTGAATGAATATTGAAACATTACACTGAATTAAAATCTAAATTAAAAACTTGACATGTTCTTAGTGCGTATTGTGGAAATACCATAACACATCACCACAAACTGCAATATAATATTCAAACGAACTAAAAGGGATTTGGGGCATTTTTTTACCCAAATTGTTTGTTGAATTCTCAGCTGTACATTACACAGAGATAAAGAATAATTGTTGCTACACCTTTCTAATTGTATTGAAAAAATTATGTCTTTAATATCTTCCTGTAATTTCTTT
>NW_008654383.1:40319-48320 GCF_000695815.1 Acanthisitta chloris | reverse complement strand
TGGGCAGGAGGCTGGAGGGGGCACAGGTGATCTGCTTAGCACGTCAAGCCCTGCAGCAGGTTCTGTTTGGTGCTTATTAGCAGCCAGTTATCAGCAGCTGTTTTAAATCAAGCTCTCATTAGCTGTGATATTTGAAACACCTGTCCCCAGGAGTAGGAGGTGTTGGGCTCATCTGATGAATCGCCAGACTGGTTCTAGACCTTTCCTTCACTTTATAGGATCGTTGTATGTGAAGGGGTTGGAATGGAGCTTAGAGATCATCTCGTCCTAATCCCTGCCCTGGGCAGGGACACCTCCCACCAGAGCAGGTTGCTCAAGGCTTCATCCAACCTGGCTTTGAGCACTGGCAGGGCTGGGGCAGCTGCAACTTTTCAGTTCAAAACTTCATCCTCTAGTGGTGCCACGACCGAGAATTCCACCAGATCCCTGAGTCCCACAGGTCGATTTGCCTCTGCCCCTCCTGCCCAGCCGTTTCTTGGTGCTGAGCATCTTGCCATCCTCTCACAGCTCGAATGGCTGTATTTAGACCAGATTCTGTTGCTTTGGTGATGAGCAGGAGTTGGGTTTTTTTTCCCTTCCCCTGCCTCAAGCAAACACTCAATGTGAGGCATTAACATTTCCAAACAGACATTAAGAGCACTCAGCGATGTTCAGCCGCTTGGATCGCTCGATTGCTTGAACAAAGCTAACCCTGTAATTTGGCATCCAGGGTGTCTTGCACATGAATGGAAACGGGGAGGGAGGACGCTGTGATGTGTGCTCTGGGCTGCACTGCTCTGTTCTGTGTCCTGGAGAAGATGAGGATGAAGTAGGGTAATAACCACAGGGAAATTATTTTCTCTGTTTAGGTATTTATGTGGCTCATGTTTATAGCAAGAGACCAAAATGCATCTGAGTTGGAGTTTTTTAATCTGTAAGCATCGAGTGAGTAAAGGCATTTCAGCTTTGCAAGGTCCTCCAGCTGAAGGGCTGTGCCCTTGGAAGGGCTTGGATAGGCTTTTCAGTGCTTCATGTGAGCTCTCTAAAATGAAGAGCAGGCAGGAAAGTGAATGTAGGTGATGTTCATTCAAAAACCAAGAAGTCAGCAGGAGATTTTGGGTGTTTGTCAAAAAACATCAATCTCTGCATTGCAGGTTGAGCCCAGTGGTACCAAACCAGAGTCCTGAGAGGGGATTGATATTGATCATTTAACATTACATCTCCCTCCCTCCTGCAGAGGGTAACCTGGCAGGTGGGAGAACACCTCTGGCTGTGGTGGAATCACAGGATGTTTTCTGAAAGATACCCCTGGAGCTGTCTTATCTTTTTTGTTGCATCTGAAATGTTACTGTACTCAGTAGTTCCCAGGCTGGAACTAAATCCCATTACAGGTGCTGATCTGCTCAACACCCAGCAGTGAGGCTTTTCCTCTGCCTTCATTTCCCTTTTTGCAGGAAATTAGTGTTAGGCTTTCCTGCACCAGGCAGGGCAGGCCCTTGCTCCCTCTCAGAGCCAAACATGAGGCCGTGTTCCCTCAGCTCACCTGTGCAGGTGATTTTGTAGAGCATGAGGAGTTCCCCATGGGTAATGCTTCTAGACTGGAATTCAGTTCAGTTTAGACATACCTCTCCCTTTTTTTTCTTCCCCCACAGCTACAGTTGCTAAAGTGATTGACAAATTTGAGGATGAAACCACAGATGACATTTTGCCAGTTGGGAATATAAGGAAAAAAGTTTCAGCCTCTCTCCTAGAAGTTGATCAAAGGTACAGTGGAAGAGCTACATCTCGCAAGGCTTTGCAGAAGGAGCTCTGGGGAGATGCTCTGTCTGAAGAAGAATCTGGTAAGAATTCTCATTTTTCCTTCTTTTCACCAGACTGCCCTAGATTTGATGTTAACATGTGACTGAGCTGTGCCATCTGAACTGAGCTGACAAACTTCAGGGCCCTCTTACAGGGCAATAAATGGGTACAACTAAGTTGGACATCTTGAAGTGCCTTCCTGAAATTCAGGCTGTATTTTTTGGCCTGAGGAAAGGGGAAATCCCAAAGATGAGATCAGTTCCACAGGTTGAGGACAGTGTGACTGAGGTTTGGTGCACTGACTGAGCATCATGTGTGTATGAACAGAAACAGCTCCCATTTTTAAGCCAATATAGCTTAGGGTCTGCAAGTTTAGACAGATTCTCATTTTAAAGATGCAGATAGAAATTCTGTCCATCTTGGTCACTTATGTCACTGTTTGATGGGAAAGCTAAGCTGTGGATCTGCTAGTTGTTGGCTGCAGCAAATGTGAGCAGAGATCTTTTTGCATCTCTGACCTTATTTAGCCCAAACAAAGAGTGACATCATACAGAGGTGAAATGGAGTTTGGAGCTCTATTAACCCAAACCTGAGCTATTCCTGATGAACACTGTGAAGTGGTGCATTTTGTTGGCAAGTAAATAACTTTTTTCTCTTCTGTTTATTAGCTGAAGAAGCACTAGGTGACTGGTACAGTGGCAGTGAGGGTTCAGAAGAGGATGACAGCATAGGCTCCAAGGCAAAGGGGAGGCCCAGCAGTGCTGGCAGTGAGCAGGAAGATGACTTGGAAGATGATGAAGAGGCAGATCCATCTGTCAAGGCCAAGACATCAAAGTTCAGCTTCCAAAATATCACAGACTTTGAGAAGTTTACAGAGGGGATGGATGATGTGGGAAGCAGTGAAGGGGAGGATGAAGATGAAGGGGAAGAGGAGGATGAAGATGAGGATGAAGATGATGCCCACATGGAAGAAGGAAGTGAGGAGGAGGAATATGGGAGTGAAAACGACGGCGATGTAAAGGAAAGCAAAGACAGTGAAGATGACGGAGGAGTGATGACATTCTCCAAAGGACAAGACTCTGAAGAAGCAGAGAAGGGAAAAGCTGTGAGGAACCAGCTAGGTTCGTGCATGTTTGCTCTGTTTTGACAGGGCTGTCACCTTGCTGCCACTGTAGAAACCAACGTCAGGCACCACTTCAGCATGTGAACACGCTGTCAGCATATTGCATGTGCATGCTGCAGCACCCCCAGTCATTTGCAAATGTTCTGGCCAATCTGCTGTGCAGGCTGGTGTCACTGCTGCTGCAAAAACCCCTGTTGGGGGTTAGGGGTGTGTTTATCCACTGCCTTAACTGAACCAGCACTGAACATCCTTGTGGTGTCAGGGGAAAAGGTCTTCCTGCATTGCAGTGATGCTGATACATCACTTTTCCTGTCTGTCCTGTTACACTATCAAACCTTTTGCAGACTGTCCTGTTACACAGTAAAGCAAAGGGATGGTTTGGTTTTGAGGATCCCAGAATTGCAGTTGGGATCAGTTCAGGGACACCTTGTGGTACCAGTTTTGTGCTGGGTCAGTGCATGCAAAGGTTTTTCCCTAGCCAGGAGTTATTCAGCCCCCAGGACAGGATCTGGCTGTGAAGTCCTTCACAAGGACCAAATGCTTTGGCTTGCTGAGTAACTATTTTATTTCCTTTTTGTTGTGAAGCACTGTGTGATCTGCTGCTGGAAGGGAGAATCAAGATGCAGAAGGCTCTCATGACAGCCAACAGGCTCCCCCAGCCAGACACTTACCCAACGTTCAGGAAGGAGGGTGGACAGGAGTTTGATAACGCTGTGGAGAACTGTAAGAATCCTTCAGCCTTTTTCCTTTGCTCAGACTCTGCTGCAGACAGTGTGTTTTGCCTGTGTGGGGAAGCATTAGTGGGAAGGTGAGGGGTGTGTGTAGTACTGGCTGTTGGTTTGTATTGCCTGAATCACTAGTGAGGTACAGAATCCCAAACTCTTTCCTATCCTGAAGACATTATGTCCCATCACCCACATCTGTGTGTGCCTGACTGGTCTCAGCTGGTGGCCTCTCACTGCTTGCATAATGCTGCTGAGCCTCAGCTCAGGTCCTGCTGCTGTTTAACTCACCAAGTTTAACTTCCATGCTGTATCCTAGAAATAATTGCTTTGGTTGTTTTGCTGTTCAGTGCAGGGTTGGGATGCTTTGTCCAGAGACACCTCATACCAGTTTTGTGCTGGGTCAGTGAATACAAAGATTTGTCCTAGCCAAGAGTAAAGTAGCCCAAAGGAGAGGGTCTGTGCAGTTAAATTGTCTTTGGAGCTCAGAGCTGCTTCATCTGTTGATTTCTAAGGATCACTATTAATGACATTGATCTGATGACATTTGTAGTAGATTATCCAATATGAAATAATGTCCAGGCTCCAGCTGAGCTTTATGAACTTCATAGGATATTTTTCCAGTGATTTTTTGAGTAGTAAAGATAAGCCCAGTAGCCTTTTAAAGCTTGCCAGGTTGGTCATCCCATTCTCTTCTATTTTTTCTTCCTCCAGTTTTGAGATCTCTTCACATTCCAGAGTTTCAGCTCCATAGGTGAACACCCCATGGAGGATCCCAAGCAGCTTTACGTGCCCCAATTGGTAGGCAGCACTGGGGTGGTGCCCACAGCCTCTTGTGCTGCACAGCAGAGGTGTCACACACCCTCAGGTGTGCTCTGCTTGTCCATCCCTTCAGCCACACTGTGTAGTGACTGAGAAATTTTGGCCTGGACTGACACAAATCATCCTAAAACTGTTTTAGGAACTTCATCCAACATGACCTTACAGCAAGTCTTGGCTGTGATCTCGTAGCTTACACCTGATCAGAGCATGGCAGGTGATCAGCTTGTCTGGGCTTCCTATTTCCAAGTTGGCTCTGCAGCTTTAAATGAAGTGATTAAGGACAAAAAGGCAAAGTCCCAACAATCCTGCACTGACCTTTGAGGAAACACACGTTATTAATGTATTTAATGAGATGCATTACAGCCTGCACCAGCTCCATGTTTCATTACAGGTCTGAAATGCAATATCATTAGAGACCTTTAACAGAAACAATGGTTGACATTTTGATATTTCCCATAAACAAAATACATCCAAGAACATGGAGTATAATGTCCAGGGCATAGCAGAGAGGTTAATCCTGCAGTTGTCCAGAGCTCTAAGGGAAAATCCACTGCTAGTAACTGCTCAGTGATTCCCTCCTCACCTTCTTCTCATAACCTGGGCAGGAAAGTTGTAGGAGTTCACTCTGATACTCTTGACAACTTGAGTTTGTGTTCTGTATGTCATCTGTGAAGACAGTAAGAAAAATCCCATTCCCTAGACAGAAAAAATTAGAATTATTGTGCAGGAGAAAATTAGAAGATGAGAGGAAAACCTCAGAGTAAATCCTCAGTGTTGAGGTGGTTCCACTGTACGTGATGTGCTTCAGTCTTGGACAGGATTTGGGATAATCATGACATTGACACAGTTTTGGCCTGGATGAGGCTCTCCTTTCAGGGAAGCCTCAGCACTTGTTTCCAAATCCACAAAATAAATTTGGCATGTTTCCATCATCTTCATTGAGCAGGAGGAAATGTGGTGTTCACGTTGCACAAAGGAGTTGGTGCCAAAAATCCGCTGCAGGATGCTGAAGGCAGGAGACACTGAGCTCCCAGTGCTCTCTGAGGCCCTGGACAAGTCCCTCACATCTCTTTGAAAGCTGCCCCAGTGTGTTTTCAGTAATTTATCCCAAATCCTTCCACTTCTCATGGAATTTCTGCTCACAGGAAGGATTTATTTATTTATTTATTTATTTTTGGAAAATGGTCCTTCATCTATTTGGCTTTTTGGCATCTCCTACTTAGGCCACCCCTGTGATGGGGAAATTCCCCAAGGGCTTGAATGTAATTGCCTTAAAGAGGCAGACAGATATGCTCCATCCATTTGCACTTTTAAAGCCAAATCCAAGTGAAAATGCCAAGGTCATGCTCCTTTTCCAGATGTTGAGCTTGGAGGTTACAAACCTCAAGTGTTTAATTTATGATTTTTATAATCTTTTATGATTTTTTTTTTCCACTTTTAATGTTACAGTGTGCTCTGGACAGTCTTAGATTCCTGAGATCTCAGGTTCTGGTAGATGATTTACTGCAAAATTGCTTATAAATTGAAGTAGAAAATGTTTTGCAGACCTGGCAGCTTTCAGGCTTCACACCCATTTGTCACCCAGCATTTCCCTTTGTGTATAGAACAAGAATTAATTAGGCTGCACTGCAGGAAAAGTTTATGGCCATAATTTATATAGGATGAATTTCTGTTTAAAGAGACAGCATTGCTTTGTTTGCACTGTCTTACTTTTTATTTCCTTTCTTTTTTTTTTTTTTTTTTTTTTTTTTGAGATCTTTAATTATATTCCAGATTTTTTTTCTGTCACCCTTTTTACATACAGATTGGAGACCAAACTGTGGTCATGGAGCTCATGTTTATTCCTGGTTTGCATCCACACACAAAGTCTGGATGGTTGGTGGTGCTGAAATCAGAGTGGCTGAGCCCTGAGTGCAGCACAGATGTCCAAGGTGTAGTGCCCTGCACACATGGACTCCCCCAGCTCCCAATTCCAGAGTGCTGCTGCCTGGAATGGGCTGTTTCTCCAAGATACATTTGTATTCTCCTGCACCATATCTTCCAGGCTGGTCCAGGGCTTGAGATGTTGCCTCTGTTTGGGGTCTTGCACGTTCAATTAATGTTTTTCATAATCAATGCAAGTCAGAATTTGCAATCTGCTCCTGATTTGCACATTAAAGAGACCCATTAATTAAAAATTCCAATCCCTGGCATGTTCCCGCAGGATCCTTGCATTATTTACATAGAAAGGGAGTGCAAGGTGCAAGTTTCTCTGCTGTGTCTCTGCTCAGATTGCTTGGCTGCCATTCATACATCAGTGTTTGCTTGCAAAGGGGCAATCTGCTCAGATTGCTTGGCTGCCATTCAGTGTTTGCTTGCAAAGGGGCAGGAAGGTTAGAAGTGAGTCTCATGGAAACGTCACCAAAAATTACCTCAAGGGCAAGAAAGAGCCAAAGAAGAGGTGGAAGCAACATCAGTGAAGTCACATCCAGTGTCAGGAATTAAAGGGTTCCTAGGTTTGGGGCTCGTTATGTTAAATCTTGATAGAAGGACAAAAGCCCACGAGTATTTAGGGGCAGTGGAACAACAAGAGCTTTAGGGAGTGAAATCCTTCCATCCACAGAGGCTGAGAACTGTTTGTGTTTCCTGGGCTTCCCAGGCCAGGCAGGTAACTCTGTCCTTGCTCTTTTAATTGCCTTCTCTTTAAATTCTGGTTAAAAATACTAAGCTGGGGATGCTTCAGTGACTAATACTTTATACTCCACAAACAGAGCTGAGAATTCCATCTTTTAAATCATGTTATTTTCACTTCTTTAGTTGATGAGGTGAGTTAAAACCACACAGAAACCCAGTGAGAATCTTGCAGAAGGCAAGAAGGTCTTGAGCTGAGCCAGGGCAGAGTCAGATTGGATGTGAGGAGAAATGTTTTCCCTGTCAGGGTGTTCAGGACTTGATGATCTTCAAGGTCTCCTCCAGCCTTGATGGTTCTATGATTCTAAGA
Source organism: Acanthisitta chloris (assembly GCF_000695815.1). Taxonomy (NCBI): domain Eukaryota; kingdom Metazoa; phylum Chordata; class Aves; order Passeriformes; family Acanthisittidae; genus Acanthisitta; species Acanthisitta chloris. Next base: position 40,894 of record NW_008654383.1, on the reverse strand, counting down.
AGCTGAAGAGACTTGCAGGACTTTAAAGGGACAAGTAGTTGTATATGTGTTTTCATAAGTATATACTTTCACTTTCCAAGAGTTCAGGAGATCCCTGAAATGTAAACAGCTTGGCTGAATTTTTGTGGCCTGTGTTGGTTTTTTTGACTTTGACTCCATCTATCAGTGGATTAAGGGAAAATAGCAGAATCTCACATTTCTACTCCTCAGCATAAGCTCCAGGTAATTTCAAGAGCAATGGAGAAAGCAGTGTTTTTGGTGAAAAGGCAGGGATGGGTCTGTGAGGATTTGCTCACTGAAGGAACAAAAGTGGGACAGCAAATATTAACTGTTATTTACACTTGGCAGAGCTGTGGAGAAGTTACACAAAGGTTTGTGATCAATAAGAAAATAAACCTGAATAAAGTGAATCAGATAAAAAAAAAAAATCAAATGCAATGCTCCACGTGCTGGCAAGGCCATTATCCCCAAACCTGCCTGGATTGTTAATGGATTAATGGAGCAGCAGCACTGAGCTCTGCCTGGCTGTGGCCTCAGCTTGCAGCGCAGTGTCTTGGCTGCTGCTAAGAGAGCCA
>NW_008654383.1:14072-40287 GCF_000695815.1 Acanthisitta chloris | reverse complement strand
CTGCTGAAATTTGGGCATCTTTCCTCCAAGTGATTCCCAGTCCTGTCTTTTCCATCCTGAGTCTGCACTGCAGGATGTTAGAGCTTGTGCACCTTTCAGTGCTTTAAATGGGATGTGGTGAAGAAAGCATCAAAGAAAGATGTGGAAAGATGCAACAAGGGAAAGGAATGTGAACTCCATGCAAAGTCTGCAGGAACTCTGTTCAGAATTCACTGGAGCCAATTTGTTCAGTTGCTGGATTACTGGAAGTGTTCAAGGGCAGGTTGGACAGGGCTTGGAGCAAGACTAGTGTCCCTGCCTGTGGCAGTGGAAGTAGATGAGCTTTAAGGTCATTTTCCAACCCAAACCCTTCTGGGATTTTGTGAGTCTATGATTAGTTATTCCCTTAAGGTGTTACATGTCTCAGTTCTATTTATTTCATGATTTTTTTTTTTTGAAAACCAGAGCTAAAAGGAGCACTTGGAAAACTTTGCAGGATTTGCTTGGGACTGCACATGGCTGAGTGTTTGGGAAATGAAGGAGTTGTTGAATTTTGGTTTCTAAAAGTTTGGCTGACCCAGAAATAACTATTTCATGGGGGGAAATAGGAGCCTTTGCAGCAAATGTGCTGGGGATGGACTGTGCTTCCACCTGGAGCTCCCTGGACCCTTAGAACAATTCCCTGAGTTGGGCTCTGGGTACAGCAGGTTGGTAACTGCTCCCATGACAAATACCTGTGGCTTGTGACTGAGCAGCACATTTGTGGACGGGCCTCTTAGGGCTGTGATTAAGGATCCCACTTACATTCATTGCCAGCAGGAGACCTCCAAGGATGCCAGGCATTCCCTGGTTTTACATTCTTGCATATTAAACCTTCCTGTCTGAGTGCTGCACACTGAACAGCTTCATTTTCCTCTGAGTCGGTTCTGTTATGCTTTGGAGATGCTCAAGGCGGAGGCAAAGTAGGAAAAGAGAGAGGGAAAGATTCTATTTCGTGTGTGTTTGCATGTTCTCAGTGTCTTTTTAATAGAGGATTTTTGTAGGGTTCTATTAATCTCATTCCTCATCTTCAAAACAATTGTATTTACGTTCTGTACAACATCCAGGAAAGTCATGTCGAAGAAACTGATTAAGCATTGATTAACTTTGACTAAAATCAAGTCTGTTTTAGGCACCTGTTTCACTTCTGAGAGAGGATGTGCCTGGCAAGGTGTTCCCTTCTCTGTCTCCATCTGCCAGGTTCACCCTCTGCCTCTTTCCTCCCCTGCACTTGGCTGTCACTTGGCACACCTGGTTAGAGAAAAGCTGTCTGAGGGAATGAGCTTTATTGACACAGGCTTGGAATTTTGCAGGGAAACCTGCAGGAATCAGGTGCCAATAATTCTCTTGTAATTTTGTTATCATCTCTGTTTCTGCATGGCTTTTAAAACTAAACTCTATCCATACCTCCATCTGGAGATGTTAATGCATTAGCACAGAGCAGGGTGAGTGTCATAGGGGAGGGGGAGGAACTGAGGCACAGGCAGATTACACAGTTTCCAGAGGCATAGAGCAGTTACAGGATTAATTGGTGCTAGGCAAGATCATGGACTTAAATACATTCTTGCTTTGAAGATTTTACTGGGAGCCTGCACAAATGTGTGACAGCAGAACTGGGTTTCAAGCCTGAGTGTAAATTATTGTGATCAGATCTAGCCCACTTAAAACTGGTAGTTCATTTTAATTGAATTGTATTAGCTTGGACACTTTATGAATACAAAACCCATCGTGCTTGTCAATTCATGCAGGGCTGAGTGTGATTTCAGTGGCTGTGGATGCAGGTGTCCCCAGACTTCACCTCTCCTCTCTGATCTAATGAACAATCTATTCAGCTCTTTTTGGGCCTGAGCCAAAGCCTGTTGACATTAATGAAGACTCCTCTCTCAGCTAAAATAAATGAATGAATCAGACCCTTTTCTGCTAAATTTTGCTGCCGTGAAGCTGTGCTGTGGAGAGCTTTTAGTGAGGACTGGGGTGAGTGTGATGATCAGCTTCCAGGCTCAGGGGTGGCCACTCTGTATGTGCCAGTGAGTGAGAGGGAAGAGACATGAACTGAGAGGCTTTACACAAGGCACAGGACTTGGTTTTGGAGCTTGTTGTTGGTGTGTCAATGTTTAGTTGGGTCATGAGGGCTGTGATGTTTTGTGTATGGGCAGGATTTGGGCTGTGAGAGGTACCAGGAAAGTATTTTGTGGCTTGTCATTACTGTCTGTGAATGGTTCAGAAATTCTGTGTGGGAGGCAGTGGAGAAATGCAAGATACTAATTTAACATGCAGTTTTGGACCTGTTTTCAGAATAAAACCTCTTGCCTTTCCTCACTGAGTGCCAAGGCTTTTGCCTTGAGGTATTTAGTCCTTCTGAACACAGTTGTTGTCTGCTGTAATCTACAGATGTGGTGAAATGCTCCTGTTTCATAGGTGATTTCCATAGCTGTGTGTGTTGGACACTGGTGGTGTTTGAGGTTTATTCTAGAGCAGGAACTGGTGGAACAATCCCTGGTTAGTGACCTGATGCACCTGAGCTCCAGACCCTGGGATCACACCACAATTGTTAGACAGGTTTGCATACACTTGAGTTTCCCAAGGTAGTGAATAGCTAATTAAACTGAATTTAGCTAACTGTTTGTGCCTGTTAGCCTGTGTACTGCACAAACAAAGTGCAGGGGAACAAAGGCTTTCAAAGTGTCCAGACAAGCTTGTGCAAATGTCATCTAACTCGGATTAATTGACAACTGGTTACCTTGAGATGGAAACTCGGTGCTTGTCATGATAAATATAATTAATGGCCTGGTATTACATGGGGAGGTCAGTCTAGATGGGCTAATGTTCCCTTCTGGCCTTAATATCCAGATAACTAGGAAATTTCACATCTCCTCTCCCTTTCTCCTTCTTGTCTACTTGGGAATTCCTGCCTGGCAGAGGCAGGAATGTGTGCTGTCAGCTTCTTTGCATTTACAGTAATGTAAAACATCAGTTTCCATAAATCTCATTTTCACCAGCCCCAGCCGCTCCCTGGTTTGGGCTGATATCAAACGATGATGGTTGAGGCAAGTCAGTAGAGCATGAACTTCATGGAAGTGTTTCTCTTTCTCTCCCTTCTCAGCTTTCCCCCTCCCCCAGTGCCCTCCAATAAACCCCCTGAATCCTCAGCCTTTAGTCTGGTGTTGCAGCTAGTTATTTTCTTTACTTTTAGCAAACTCATCTGTGTCTGATCCCGTTGTCCTTCCTGTCAGACGCAGTAATATCAGTGAAAGGGCTAAATTGAGCCTGTTCTGTAACTCTTTGGGAGTCAGCCCAAGTGCTGCTGAGAAAGGGGGAGGCAGCACTGGCTCCTTTGTGCCAGAGGAATACAATTTTCCCCTCTGCAAAGGCTTTTGCATCATTTGCATTCCAATGGAACCAGCAAATTGGGCTTTGGATGTGGAGCAGATCTTTGCAATCAGCAGCAAAGTCAACCTTTTCCCTCCTGCCTTTTGGTAAAATTCCACAAACTCAGTGTTTTGGGAGGTGTGGAGGGAATGTTACTCCCATCATTTCCTAAATTTGGACAGATTTACAAGTGCTTTGTGCTAAGATTGAGGGGAAGTCTATGTAACCACATCACCTCTAAAGTGTCACCTCTAGCCTATCATTTGCTCTGGGCTGGCTCTTGTAGCTTCTCTCTTGGCTTTATCAGTAGCCTTTTATTTCTGTGCCAAGATTTGGAGCTCCAGGTCATACAGAGGTGCAGAGCTGCAGATGGTGAGAGTCCTACCAGGATTTGGGGCTCCAGGACATGCAGGGATGCAGAGCTGGAGATGGTGAGAGTCCTACCAAGATTTGGAGATCCTCAGGACATACAGGCATGGAGAGCTGGAGATTCTGAGGGTCCTTCCAAGATTTGGGGCTCCAGGACATAGAGGGATGCAGAGCTGAAGGTGGTGAGACTCCTGCCTGCCCCACATCCTCCTCCTGCAGTTCATCACACACTGGGACTTCCAGCAAAGCTGTTGTCTCTGCCCCATGTTCAAGATGTGATACCTGGAGGAATTCCCCCTCCTTTTCCTGGCTGGAAACGTGGTTCTGCTGTTGGGAATACAGAGCAAGCTCCAAAAGTAATACTGACAGACTTCAGAATTATGATACACTGGAGCTGGGGCGTAATTCTTTGTTGAAGAAGTTAGAGGCCTAAAATGTTAAGGCTTATTGTTATTCCGAGTTGATAATCTCTGCCTTGCTTTAATAATTTTTCCTCATGCCTGGATAGCCTGCGAGTTGCACAATAATCACTCACACGGCTTTGTAATCAATGCCCAAAGTAATAGGATTCCGCTGGCCAACGGCAATTAATAAATTTGTGTCTTTTTTAAAACACTAGCAAGTCGGGCCTGAAATACGACTGACTGGCTTTGCTCATTTGCATATTTATTGCAGTGGAAAAATTCTTGCCGAATGATTGATGTGGAGCCTGCCTCTTGAATTCCAAACAGCACATTATTATGAAATGAAAAATGCTGGCCATACAGTTGATTAAAGTTGAAGACAGTGGAATCGGTGTTTTTTAAGATTGTGGGAGAATTAAAGGCATATTTTAATAGATGTTGACAAGAAGTGAACTAACAAAAGCAAAGCAAAGGATTTGCTTGAAAAGATTTAATCAAACGTGTTTCGTGGGGGATTAATTGCTGGGGATGACTAGTGCAAGTGGCTGGTTGGGGGATTTGAATGAGGAGCATTGTTCCCAGGCCAGCACAGCCAGGGATGTTTTGACCTGGAGTTTAACTCCTGTCCCACAGCCCTTTGAAAGGAGGGGGAAAATTCCCCCTCTTCAGCTGAACGCTGGGATAAACACCTCTACCTGATCGAGGTACTTTGCATGATGTGCAGCTATTAAAATAAAAGGGGTTGGATTCCTCTCCTGCTTTGGATTTGCATAATGTGACCCGTGTGCCTGTGCCTGCTCCGTGTGGCTGTAACATGGGGACACTCTGTGGGGACACAGGGATTCTCCAAGAGGGGATGTTCCCAGTATTTGGCAGCTCAACTTCTGTTCTACATCTGCTTTTGCAGACTGGGACAATCCCATCATTCCATTGGGTTCAAACTGAGGAAGGGAAAGTCTAGGTTAGGTGTGAGAAAAGAGTTTTTTACTCTAAGAGTGGTGAGACACTGGCACAGGTTGCCCAGGGATGTGGTGGCTGCTCTGACTTTGATGGTGTTCAGTCCAGGCTGGATGAGCCTTGTACAACCTGATCTGGTGAGGAGCTGTCCCTGCCCAGGGCAGGGGGTTGGGGCTGCATGATCTGTAAGATCCATTCCAACCCCTGAATTCTATGATTGCAGCACCAGCATTTCCGTGTGAACACTCCCACAGCCTGTGGAGGTACAGGGAAGATGAAAAGCTTGCATACCAGTGATATTCCTGTGCTGCCACATCCTCTTGATTTAATTGGGGGAGAAAAAATAGTTCATTTCCAGCCTTGGTGTGGGCTCTGAAGTGGAGCCGAGGGCTGTGCGGGTGATGGTTCCTGGTGGCACATCCCAGGAAGGTTGTTGTGTGTGTGTTTGGATATGGTGTGTGCACAGTTGTGGGGAACACACACCCTGCAAGGTGCTCCATGGAGTGAAAATCCTGGGAGTTTGCTGCAAGTTCAAGTTTTCCTCCCTGACCTGTCACACTCTGAATGTGCTAGGTGGATGTGCCAGGGGCAGACAGGGAAGAGTGTGCCTGGTGCAGCAGTTTTGGGAATTCCAAGAGTTAGATCTGTGAATCCATTATACTCCAAATCTGCTGGATGGATGCACCAGGGTCATACAGGGAAGAGTGTACCCAATTTTGGGAATGCCAAGGGCTCTGTGAATCTGTTGTACATAGAATCTGCTGGATGGATGCACCAGGGTCACGCTGGGAAGAAGTGGCTGGAGGAGCAGTTTTGGGAATGCCAGGGCTTGGCTTTGTGAATTCCTTGGAAAGCCTGGCTCTGAGGTTCCAGCTTTTTTTCTATCAGCTCCAAGTGTCTGTACATGCAGCCGCTCCCTGCTGCTCCACACCAGCTGCTGCTCTCCACAGCTGCTTGGGAAGATGAACCCCCATTTTTAGAGGTCATGGCAAAGAGTGCAGATCTTTTGCTGTGTGGGAATGCTGGGCTTGGAGCAGTGGATGGGCACAGAAGCCATCCTGCCTGTGGGTCCTCCCATGAGCTTCAGTATCAGCTCTGTGTGTGGAGAGGGCTGGAGGGTGATCCCTGGGGGGGGTCAGTCCTCTGCAGCAGGAGCCACCCCACTCCAGGGGAGTGTCAGCAGCACATCCAGTTTGTCCATAAGCACTGGCATTGACAAAATTGATTTCTGTGGTTTGAGAGCAGCAGGACAGATTTCATCTCTGGTGGGTCTGCTGACACTTTGATACATGGCAGTGCTATCCCTGAATGGAGCTAAATACTCCAGGGCTACTTCCTGCCTGGGTGAAGGGATGGATAAAATGAGAACGTATGAGGGAGTATTAACAGAAAGGCACACTTTGATTTACTGGTGCTGGCTCCCAGCTTTCCTGGTGGATTGATATGTTACCTCCTGGATCTGGAACAACTTTTTCACTCCTGTACACAAAATGAAGGGGCTCCTGTGGTCTCTCAAAAGTGACTCACACAAGTGGGTGTCTCACCACAGATACTCTGAGTCCCGTTTGAGCTGGAAGTTTTACTCAAACCATGTTTGCTGTGTTCTTGGAGTTTTACATCCCACAATTTCCAGCTGCTTTTGCAGTCCTGTGTGTGCAGTCACTGCCCTGGGAAGGGACAGCTGGGGGTTAGCTGTTGGCATCCTGCTTTGAATGAGAGTGGGAGGGTAGTCATAGAGTTAACAGCATCGTTTGATCTTTGACTGATTTGTCAGTCCCTTCTTGGCCCTGAAAGTTTTAGAAACAAAACCATCAGAGGCTGCCCAGGACCTGCTCATGGTCCAGGGACTGCCCAGGACCTGCAGGTCATGGCAGTGGGAGATCCCTGCTCTATGGTCAGGGCTGGCATTGCCTGTCCCTGAGAGGTATCACTAGCTTTGTGCTGTGAAAGGAGCAGGAGGGACAAACCTGATGGTTATCACAAGTGAAAGCTGCAAGTTGGTTGCCTTAATGTACTGGAGTGTTTGAAAGCTCCGTGGTTGTGACTGTTTTCTGTTTAATTGTGTGTTTCAGACAAGGAGCAGCACTACAGAAAATGTGCTGGGGGGTCAGGGTCCTGCTGCCTTTCAGTGTGACACAGTTGGCATCCATGGAGCAGTTCTGGTTTATGCTGCCTTCATTCACAAATGGGTTCAGGCTCTTCCCCAAAGCAGCAGTGTAAGGGCACACAAGGGCATTAGAGGGAAGAGAAGATGAAGAGGACACTGGGAAAAAACCAGTCCCTTCTGGAATTAAACATGAAATAGATAGGGCAGGGCTGGATGGGAAGAGAGCAGGGGAGGATGACACTTGGCTCCTGAAGTTGAGTTTACAGCACACTTAAGCAGCCAACAGGAACAATGAGAATGCCATCCAATAATGCTATTAAGTACACAAGAACTGAAAACATGGAAATTGCCCAGCTGTAAGAGGCTCGTGATGAAGCCACTGCCTGGAATAATTAGCCCTCCCACCTGGTTAGACACACGGTCATTGTCTTCCCTGCCCTCTCCATCCCCTTCACTCCAAACAAAATTGCTCCCCATCCCCACTTCTGCTGGGGTCCATATCTCATAGCCTGGGGGAGCTTGAGCCTGTCTTTATTTCCTTGCCTGCTTGCCGTGGCCCTGCTATACCCCAGAAGAGCTGGAGTGCTACTCCAGTTGTAATTGCCAGGATCAAAGCTGCCTGGGGTGCATTAGCACTGCTGCTGGAGGAGAGGCAGCAGGGAGAAAATAAACAGTTTCAGAAGCTCTGGGGACATTTAGCTGTGCTGCAGGCAGAGGGAAGGATTTTGCTGGTGTAAGCTGTGTACTCAGGCTGGGGTGGGGGCACTTTGCTTTTGCTTTGCTTTAGCTGCAGACACATCCAACAAATGCATTTTTAAGGGCTTTTGTCTGTTTGTCTGGTGGAATTGTTTTGATGCTAACACACGTCTGATTTACAAGTGCAGCAAACCTAATCCGTTAATAGGTTTATATAGAGGAGTTGTCAGGACGTATCTATAATGAACCCTGGGCTGGGGAGGATGAGTCCAACAGCTGATCTGCAACAGAAATCTTAAAGCATCTTCTCCTTGACATTCCTGTTACTGAGGTCAGGCCGTAATTTATCTGAAGATGGTGACAACTGAGCAATATCACAGAGGTAACACGCGGGAGATTGAGACCTCTGAGTGTCTGGGCTGATTTCTGCTTGTGCTGTCTCTGTCTGCCCGAGGAAGATTTGCTGTTCACTCTACTCATGATCTCTGTGTCTCCTGTTAAAAAAAAAAAAAAGAGAGAAGAAAAAAATCAAGTGGTGAAAAGTTCCCTGTTCTTTTATGCCAACTACAAAGGAAAAAGAGGTTTGAGAGTTGGGCAAAGCAACTCCACAGACTTCATGGCAGAGGAGGTACCAGGGGAAGATCCCACACAGATCCATGTGCTCTGTCAGCCAGTCTATGTTAATGGGTAGAAGTGTGCCAAGTGTTTTACCTGGGAGAGCTGCCCCTGTGATTGATGTACAGAGGGAGAGTTTGTGTAGGCCTAGGCAAACACTTGTTTTCTATGGGAGAGTTCTGCAGGGAGGCTTGTTGTTGCCATAACAGAGCTATTTTGGAGGAACAGATGCTGCAACAGTGTGCAGTTAACCTGTCCCACAGTCAGCTGCAACTGTGTGTCCTTGGAGAACACACAGTCATTGGAACAGACATGGTTTTCTTGGCATCTGCATGGATACAGGAAAACTGTCAGCTATGAAAGCCTTTGGATGCACAGCATCAGGATTTGTGTCTGAATGCTCTGGTACACATATGCTCCTCCCTGTAAAACTCACCTTCACACCATGGATTGATCATTTTGTGCACCTCTCCGTGCCAACCTTTTCTTCCCTTTCCAAGGATCTCTGGGCCTGCAGTTCTGCTTTTCTGATCAGAATCTTCTCATTAAACTTGCCAGGTCATGGTTTAAGTTTCCCTCATAGCTCAGATCTTGCTGCACTTCGTTTTCCTTACAGTCCAATTGCTCATCCCTCCTGCGTGGTGAGCCCAGCAGCACAGGAGCCAGCAGGAGTCACAGCCCTGCAGGAGTTTGGGGTTTGCTTTTCCTTCTTACAACACACACATTATGTCCAAGAAGGGAAGTCAGAGATCAGCTTTAGAGGGCCTGTACCTATATACATTTTCCCTTGTGTTGCTTCCTATTCAAGTGGAGTTAGGCCTCTGCTGCAGAGCTCAACACAGGGGAGAAATGAGTGAGTCAGCAAAATTGGTTGTTGTCACATGTGTTGCCTCTTTAGGACATTAATCCTTCAGGCTCTGCAGTCAGAATGTTTGTGGATGAAACGTTAGATCAGTTCACTCCCCATGTGCAGCCAGGCAGATGTTTAGAAGGCAGTTCTGCCTCCTTTCCTCCCTTCTTAGGGAAGAAGTGTTCTTCCCCAGCGTGGTGGTGTTTGACATTAACAGCTGTAAATCAGCTGGAAGATAAAACCCACATCTCTTAACTGATTAGAGACTAACAGTTAATGGGACATGCAGTAGCTGTGGCAGAAGTTCTGATTCAAGATGAGAAACTAAGCACTGCAAAGCCAAGTGTTCACCAGAAGCAAGAAATTGTCACATATGTCTCTTGCTCTGCAGGTTGTAAAGCCCTGGAAACCTTGCTGAACGTACTGGTGGAACTTCAGGATGAGATACTTTATCAGTACCCAGGCACGAGGCACCTGGTTGATGGAAAGCAAGCAAAACCTGAGAGGTAAATACAAAAAAAGATAAGATCTTACTGAATCTTTCTGAATCTGTCTGAATCCTTTGGTTTCCAGCACACAGGGCAATGCACAGCCTTCCTGACCACCCTCACTCTGCTGCTCCCTCACTTGCTGCTGTGTCTGGGTGACAGATACTCAGGACAAATGGCCATTTGAATTCCTTCTGCCTTATGGGGAATCTGTTTTGTAATCTTTCTGATAAGGGAGGAGGATCTTCTAGCAGTGCCACCCTGGTGTGGAACAAGCATGGCTGGTAGTGCTGGGGCCATTAAGAACTCTCACGTTGCCTTAGAGAAGCACAGGGTGTTTATCCTGTGTGGTTTTGTTCTAGTGATGATGAAATCCCAAGCAGCAGCGATGAGGAGCAAGGGGATAAGGCACAGGAGAAGAGGAGGATCCTCCCCAAACGGAAGCTGAAGTTTGAGGACTACCCTGAGTTCATAGCCAAGCGCTACGCGGATTGCAGGACCTATAGGAACAGCATCCTGCAGAAGTGGCATGAGAAGACCAAACTGGCAACTGGCAAAATGGGAAAGGCAAGGCTTGGTTTGGGTGTGCTGACATGCTTTTGTTCAGCAGAGGTTTGGGGAATAAGTTCAACCTGAAAGAGGGGAAATTTAGGTTAGTTATATGGAAGTAATTCTTCCCTGTGAAGGTGCTGAGGCACTGGCACAGGTTGTCCAGAGAAGCTGTGGCTGCTCCATCCCTGGGAGTGTTCCAGGCCAGGCTGGGGACTTTGGAGCCACTGGTCTAGTGGAAGGTGTCCCTGCCCATGGCAGGAGGTGGGATGAGATGAGCTTTAAGATCCCTTCCAACCCAAACCATTCTGTGGTTCTAAGTTGATTTGGAAGTTTCATATCACAGATGTTCCCAGTGGAGCAAAAAGCTACAGCATCAGGAATTAAATACTCAGGGATACACTTTTCCCCAACCTTAAAGGAGTTTCAACCTTCAGATTTCAAAGGCATAAGCTGCTCTTTTATTTTGAACAGATGGGCAGGACAAACATTTTTAGGGGCAAAAGTACTGGGAAAAACACTTGGATAGTATTAGTTTTCTCCCAACCAGACATCTCATCATAGCCAGTCTCCAGCAGCAAGTAAGCTCCACGAAAATGCCACTGTTGCTATCCATAAGCTATTTGTGGTTTCTGACAGAACCAGGGGCTTGTGTGGCTCTCCTCCATGGAGTGTAGGCTTTAATACAATGGGTAATCATTTCACCCAGAGATCCAGGGGCTCCTCACATCTCCGAGTTAGTATTAATCATTGAGAAGTTAATCTGAACCAGAACAGCAGAGGCATTTTATTAAGCCAGGCGTCAAGTTGCCTCAGGTTGGGAAGGGAGAAACAAACACAAACCCCTAGCAGAAATCCCTGCACCGAAACCCCAAACCCCCTCCTCTTGGAATGCTGTCTGCTTATCCACTGACATGGAAAGATAGAGGAACACTGCTGCCTTGAGGAAAAGCTTTCTGCATTATCTGACACTGGTTAATGTTGTTGCAGGGTTTCGGTGCCTTTGAGCGCTCAATCTTGACTCAGATTGATCATATCCTGATGGACAAAGAGCGATTGCTCCGGCGCACCCAGACCAAACGCTCCGTGTACACAGTGCTGGGCAAGCAGGAACAGGAGCCTCAGCCTCCCCCTGAGTCTGTGCCTGAGAACTCGGTAAGGGCTTTTGTTTCTCTTAACTCATCCTGTAGCAGCACTGAAAAGCTCTGCGAAACAATTAGCCTGAGCCTTTAGCAGGTAATGGTCTTGTTTGTGAGAGATTTATGAAGGGGATAGCTCAGTGTTGATTCCTGCAGTGGAATGGGTAAGAAGAAGATGTAGGCATTTCAATTCCAGTTTTATGGTGTTTGCATTAGCATCTCTGCCAGTTCCTGACAGGGGAGAACAAGGTTTGGGCTGGGACTGTGTCCCTTCTGTGCTCCATCTACTTATTGAGGTAGTGGCTACAAAACTTGTTTTTCACTCTGTAGTTTAAAGTCTTTAACCCACTTCCAAAATCCTACTGCATATAACCTGCAGAAAATGTGAGCAGTAAGTCTGTTATTAATTTAGTATTTAAGAATGAATAAATACTCAACTCGGTGAGATCAGGTAGAATTACTGCAATTGTAAGATGTATTTTTGCCATTACACTAAAAATATCTGTAGTATTTTGCCAGAAAGACTTTGCACAGTCCTATTTGTTTCCCACTAAAGGTATCATAAATCTATTTTGGCATTGGCGGAGTTTCTGCCTTGCCTTTAAATGCATTCCTAGTCCTTAAAATCTGGTTATGTTGGGAGTTTTTCTCCATTCCTTCATAGCATCAAGTGTGTTTACAAGCTGCTGCACATGCTTTCATTGAAGTAGGGGACAGAAATATGCACACATGAGCTTTCAGTATTTCCTTTGTGCTTCCAGGAAGTTCTCCCTCAGTCAGATTCCAACAGGCACCTGAAGGACATAGATGAGGAGATATTTGATGATGATGACTTCTATCACCAGGTAGGTGATGGTAAATGTGTGTTGGAATTATGGCTTCAGTTGGTTTTGAATGCTTACAGAGATAATGCAGTTGTGTCTGTGCTCTGTATTTCTCTTACCTGTGAAACTCAGTTCCCTGTTTTAACATCCAAAATCTCTGTACATCCCTCAGGGGATTTTTCTCTCAAGTTTTGTTACAGAGCTGTGTGAGTTTAAACTTGCACTGTGGATGTAACACTTGCTGCCATTGCTGGCACTGAGTGTGTCAGGATAAAGCTGTGCCTGTTCTCTCTGGTGAACATTGCTACACAAGAGGAAAAAAAACCAGAATTCTCTGAAGGTGACTCTTCTCTGGAGGCAGAGTCCTGTCATAAAAAACCATTCTCGGAGATCCTCAATAGCACTGAAGTTACTCTCATCTCAACCTAAATCATCTCATCTACCTGCTGAATGGGAAAGCTGCAGGGCTTCTCTGGCACTTCTCTTGGAGTCATTCCAGCTTGGATTCAGGCCAGGTGTTCTCTTTATCTGCAAAATTCTTAGAAACAAGGAATCTGCACCCAGTGCATGGAGCCTGCAGCTCAGGGCAACCTTGTGTTTGTGTTTTATTCAATAGAGGCAGTGCCAACTTTGTGCAAAGCTGGAATTGTCACAGGTTGAGGTGTATGTCACTGTAAGTCACCCAGTGCATAAAAACCTTGGTCTGCTTTGATCATCCACAGAGAGCTTGAACTTCAGGACTAAACAAATACCATTCTATCCGTAGAAAGGCAGAAGGTTTTGGTCTGTCTAGTTATCAGAGTGGCTGGTAAATTGTTAGGGCAGTGCCATGTGACTGTGCTCTGGTAGCTGATTGAACCAGAAGCATTTGAATGCTTTCAAAATTTGGTGTTTCACGTACAGAACAGGACTAAAAGTGAATAAAAGATGTATTAAATTGAAAATTCTTGTCTGTGTTCTGCCAATAAGGAACACAGAGAACTTTAATGCTGCCTTATTTTCCACTCCAAGAAGGTTTTCAACACACTTCCAACACTGCTGCTGGAGATGTCCCAAGAACAGTAGATTTCACCTGGTGTGGAATGAGGACAATTTGAATATTTTCTGTTTGTGAGGGATCTCCTCATGTGGCAGCCTGCCTCAGAGCCAGGATTGCATTCCAAGGCAGCCTCTCTCCAGGCTGAGTATTATTGTAAGAGCAGCTTTGCTTGTGTGCTGTGCATTGAGCATCATCTCTTGGGCAGCTGAGGACATCAGGCTCATCTGTGCAGGCTCTGAAACGCAGCAGGGATTGAACAGGTCAAACCTGTGAGATAATACTGAGGTGGAATTTGAGGGTCCACCTGGAATTTGGGGGCCAAGTAGACCCTAGGAGCACAGAACAAATGAGGTTAGTGTAACAGAATCATGGAGTAGTCAAGGACAACTAGCTGAGATGGACAGTGCATGGACCTGTGCAGGGAAGGTGCTTATTGGCCATGAAATGTTAAATTTCAAAGAAAACTAGCAGTAGATGGATGGCCCCATCTTTCCCTCTAATAACTTCAACTTGGATAAATCCTGATTTCAGAAATATGACTAGTCCCAGCTTAGCTTTTCCCCTCCCTGGTTAATTGGGGTGCTGGGGTTAATCTAAATTAAAACTTAAACTAATAGAGGTCATTGAGGGAAGAGAATCACCTGAGTAAAACAAATGGCTCTGCCAGGCACAACTGTATCTTGGCCATTTCCCAAGAGGGAAGTGGCAGCAAATTGGAGTTGTTTCAGCACTGGGCAGAGGTGAAGGATGGGTGACACAGGTTTAATGTACAGCAGCTCCGGGAGCGTTCCAGATTGCATTCCTCCCCGGCCCAACCGCGCAGGAGCAGGAGCAGCCAACAGCATCTGGCAGCACAGCCAGGGCTGGGTGCAACTTTGGAAACCCCATAGCCTCTAAATATGGTGCTTAGCCTGGTGCAGGCTTTAATCACTTCCCACTCTTTGGCAGCAGACAGCGTATCCCAACCTCGTACATCACACGCCGACATCTGCTGAGCCGCCAGGCAGCCACACATTCATTTTCCTTTCTTGCCTGGCTTTTTTTTTCCCCACATCCCTCCCTCCCTCTCTTCCACCCTTCTCCTCTCCTCCCATGCCCAATATGCTCCTTGGGAGAGCTGATCTGTGCAGATTGCTGCTGGTTGTGTGCAGGTGGTTGTGGGGATCCGAGCCCAGCGCCGCGCGGCACCTGTTCCCTTGACCTGCTTAATGGCTTGTGTTGAGTGGGATTTGGCAGGGATTGGAGCTGAAGCCAATGCAGTGATAAGGCTGAAGAAAATGGCTGTATGTTTGCTGTCACCTCCCAATTAAATTGGATTCATAAAGTGCTTTCCTTTATTTGGCAGGGCGGTAAGCTGGAGTTGAGCATTGCATTCAGAGAGGGGAGAGTGCAGGACAATAGAGCTGACAAGGCCCTGAATGGGTTTGCTTTCATGTGGGTCAGAACTGTGCAGTGCTTTTGTGTGTGTGTGTGTATAAATAAAATGTAGAGAAGGAACTGGTTCTTCAGGAGTGAGCAGCAGCAGCGTGGCTGGTTGTCAGGACTGAGGGTGCTCACAGCCTCTGCCCCCTGTGTGTAATCCTGATTGCAGAGTGCATGTCAATACCTGCTGCTTACATTTACATCCAGACCTTTTTTTGGGGGAATCCCTTTCACTGGTCTAAGTAGCATTTGAGAATTAGTATTTTGATCACTGCTTAAAAGGGAAACATTCAGTGAAAGAACAGCATTGGAAACCAAACTTCCTTGGAGTGTCAGTGGGAAATTAGGCAAGGAAAAATGGATGAGGTCTGATGAATGTGCACAAGTTAATGGTCTCATGATAAGTAGCTATACTGTGTATTATAGATTATAATACAAAACTCTTTAATGAGTCATCTTCTTATGGAAAAACAATTTTCTTATCCAGGTCTTGGTATTCAGTAGAATTCAGCAGGTGGGTCTGGTGGAGTTTCACTAGGATGCAGGATTTAACTCTCTTCTGCCTGTTCATCCCACTTTTCCTCCTGTTCTTCACTTATTTTGTTATCAGCAGTTAGAATTTTTGTTGTGATACCCATGTTTGATGGGGATGGAAAGCTGAATAATGCAAGTGAAATGTTTCTCTTTGGGTTGCACTGGGTGGGAATAGTTAAACTGTTTTAGCAGGATCCTCATTCCTGACAGCAGTGAGAGGCTCCAGCCCAATTCCTTCTCTTTTAAATTCTCCTTCAAACATGGTTTTAAGGGAAGAAAAAGGCTTTTTATTTTTAGAAGTCATATTTACGTAGAATTCATTACAGCTGATATTGCAGCATTAAGACTTAAAATTCCAGCCTGCTTCCAGGGAGCTGCTGGTCTGACATGCTACAGTGGAGATTTTATTATTAGGTTGAAATACTCCTCTGGTAAAGGAGAGAGTGGAAATTGGTTTATTTCCAACAGGAATTAGGTTAGTGTTCATATGCTAAGTGTTCCACTGGTAGCAGCTCTTCCCAGAACAAATGTTCATCATTGATGGCAGCAGGTATGCCTAAGGAGAATTGGGAATATACATAATCCCTTTTTTCTCTGCTCTCCTGCTCCCTCCTCCCCTGGTTGTGGCTGTGTTGTATGTCACTGTGTTTTATCACACACACAGTCACCAGTCCTGTCTGTGGGCACCACAGCAGCTGAGAGGGGCCAAGGTGGATGGGGAACATCCAGCCAACCTGTGAGGACTCTAAAGAGGCACTGCAGAGGAATGTCATCCCTCCACACTGCCTGAGGCTGAAATAGCTGGTACTGCCTGGGATTTACCCCCAGGCTGAATGTGCTTGGATAGTGAGGAAGAAGCTTATTCCCTTCCTTATCTCTACCCTGATTACTGAGGGAAGGAGTTGTAGAAAAGGTTGGTTACTTGTAGGACTGTTAGTTTGCTTTATTGTTGTCCCTGTGCAGTGGCACTGCATGTGGCTCTTGCCCACTCAGTGGGACAGTGATGGTTTGTACAAGAGAGCAACAAATCCCACTAATTCCCTTTTTATATCTTAATGGTCAGAAACACAGAATGATTTGGGTTGGAAGAGACTTTAAAGCTCATCTAGTTCCAACCCCTTGCCATGATCAGGGACACCTTCCACTAGGAGGTTCCCTCAGCTCTCATCCGAGTGACACAAAACAAACCTGAATGTCTGAGTCTTGTGAAGATACATCTAGCTCAGTTTGGTTTTCTTCTGAGTCATACTTGTGCCTAAATCATACTTTGTGACTCTTTAAATCATACCCTGGGGCTCTTTTCCATCCCACTCTGTGACTCTTCAGAAAGCTCCACCTGATGGGGTACATTTCTCCTGGTGTCCCAAGCAGGATTTGGCCCAAAGCAGTTTCCTGAACTCACAGTGTGGTTTTCTCTCCCAGGAATTTGATAATGCCATAAACAAGTAATTCCTAATGCAGTGAACTATTCAAAGTCGATGCTGGTGAAGGATAGAGAGCAGCCTGGTTTTGTGACAAGCTGGTTTACCTTAATTAAACCAGTGAGTGATTAATATGGACAGCTGATCTTGTGGCTTTAATGAGATGCATTTAGAGTTTTTTTGTGAATTAGAGATGTCTCAAGCCATCCCACAGGTTAATGGCAATACAATACCCTTATCACAGGCATGTATCTTTCAAATGGCTGAGAAGATGGTTAATAACACGTTTTAAAGCTTGATTTGGAACGTCCCTTAATGGGTTACTAGAAAATACACAAGTCTCTCTGTCATAGGCCAACCTGAATTTGAATAGAACATGTTTTTAAAAGAGACTGTCCAGTTATTCCCTCTTGCTGGTTAGATTTGAATAAAGAGATTGCAGAATAAATAAGATTTCAGTGTTTTAAAGTTTTTTGGAGGATTTAAAGATAGCATTTGAGCTGCAATGTTAAATTTTCTCTGGTGTTGCTAGAAATCCAAGTGGTGTTACATTCTGCTGTGTGGAACTTGAGAGGGGAAAAGGAACAGCTTGTTTGTCCCTCCAGGCAGAACTCAGTGTAAAGTGTTTGCTGAGTCCTGGGCTAGGAGCAACTTCATCACAATTTATGCTGTTGTGTGATGTGTAAGTGTGACAAAGCAGGAAAAATTGGTGTGACTCACCAGGTCTCTTCAAAGACAAAACCCAAAGAAAGTTAAATCACAAAGTATTGAAATCACGTCGATGCAGTGCAGCTTTGACAACTTTCATTTCCATGGAAGAGAGGAAAAGCCTTGGGGGCTGTAGCTTCACTTCTTACATGGACTTGTCAGGTTGTCCTTAGCTTCTCTCTTTTGTGTTTCTTACAGTGATTTTGTTAAAATCTTGCTTTTAAACTGCTCACCTCCTGGCACACCTGACTGGGGGAATTCAAAGGCAGCAGTGCCACCTGCAAGGCAGAGCAGGTGCTTTGATGCTCTGTGGTAGAAGTGACCCATGGCCTGCCTGGCTTTTCTGAAGGTTTTAATAACAGCAGAGAAAAATTGCTCCTTTTGTTCCAATTTTATATCTAAGCTTTGTAAACTCAACTGGTTCCATGATATACTATAGATTGGCTTTTTTTTTTTTAACTTTGGTTTGCTCTGTAAGGTCTCAGACAACTGAGCCTTTTGTCACGAGGCTGATTTCAGCTATCCTTAGCTCTTTGTCTCAACTGGAAATTCTTAGGGGTCTGCAAATCAGAAAGGTCAGTGACTGTGGTATTAGAAACACTGATAGATAGTGCATGAAAATGAGGCCTAACCTCTACAATGAAAATTGACCTCTAAAATGAGAAATGAATCTCTATTACCCTTGAACAACACCCTGATGGCGTTTCTAAATCCCTCTAATTTGGTGCAAAGCACTTTGTGTGCATTTCTGCCTGGTGTGAGAGGAACCCCTGTCAGGTGAGTTCTTTACAAAGCACTTCATTGACTCCAGGGTGGATTTTTACAGTGGCCTTGGTGTCAGCTAAGGCAGGGGAATACTAACAGCTCTGGAAGCTCTTGCCTTGGACAAGTTCTTGCTCCTTGCGAGTGGCTGTGGATTGTGAAGCTGTTGTGTGCTCAGGAGGCAGAGTCAGCCCCCATGTACCTCCTGGGAACACAGCTGATGGGCCTGGGCAAACCACACCACCTCCATATGCTCTTCTTTCCTCGTGTGCTTGGCAGTCCCTGGTTTGCCTAGGAAATGTGTTTGTGGTGGTTTTCTTAGCCAGACGTTGAGTTCGGAAGGAAATCCATACAGGAGCACTCCTGGCAAACATCACTGCTTCCTTCCAAAGGAAATAAAACTGGCATTAGCAACTCCTGCTGCTTCCTGTTGCTTGCCACAGTTTGTCCTCCTGGTTCCAGCTGTAGGTAGGAGCAGCTCAGAGTCAGGACTTGAGCTGCTGAACTTGGCTGTGCTTCGTCGCGGTTGTGTTTGCTGCCGTGGGAGACTGAGCTGAGGGTTTTGAAGTCCAGGGAAGATGTGAAGAGGTGAAGGAGGGAAAGCAAAGAAGGATCTGTTTCAAATCAAAGCCTTTTGATGGTGAAATTGCCTAACTCTGGCTCTGCTTTCACACATCAGGGCTTAGCTCTGATAGTGATTTACTCACACTTCCTAGTTAATAATTAGACGTTGGGAGACACCATATATCACTCCTAATGGAATATATGGGGTCTGATGAGAGTTTTCTGTTTTGACTAATAAATTTTAACCAGAATGGCCAAGCCTAATGAAATATTACAGCTTGGGAAGTGTTTTAAGTCTTGTGCTGGGAAAACAGTGTTGCTTTCTTCAGGAAATGAGTTTATCATTGGCTGTGTATCCCGAGCCCTGCCTGGCTCTGGAGCACAGGCTGCATGCAAGACTCTGAGCTAGAAAGTGGAAAAACTAATCAAATCCTTAAAGACCAAAGGCAGTCATACAGGCTTGGGCTGACTTTTTCAGTGGTAGCCTCTGGCTACATCCACTTTTATTTTAGTAACCATTGTTAGCATGATTTATAACTTCAGCTGGAAGACGTACACTGGTGGGATGTAACAAGATGCTTCATGGCTTTTATTTCTATTTCCTAATTTCCCTCTTGCTCCTTTTTTTTTTTTTTAATTCTCTCTCATCTGTGTCTCCTGCTGCTCTCCCCAGCAGTGTCCCCAGTCCTGCAGTTGACACTGTGCTGGAAGAACAAGATCAACAAACCAGTACAGTGTTAGGAACCTGCTCCATAAATGCATTTTGGAATCATGGAGTGGCTTGGGTGGGAAGGGGCTTTAAAGATCATCTCATTCCACCCCCTGCCATGGGCAGGGACACCTTCCACTAGACCACATTGCTCCAAGCCCCATCCAACCTGATCTTGGACACTTCCAGGGGTGGAGCAGCCACAACTTCTCTGGGCAACCTGTGCCTGAATCTCAGCACCTCACAGGGAAGAATTTCTTCCCTATATCCAATCTAACCCTGCTCTCTGTCAGTGTGGAGCTGTTGTTCTAACCATTTGTAAGATCTTGGTGGCAGTCCTTGGTCTACCAAGTCTGTGGATTTCTGGGCCACCAGGAAGAGCAAGTCCTGTTGGAAATGTCCTGCTGCTCATTTCTCTGGAGCATAGGATGTCTGTGCATCACTGTCTTCATGTGCCTTTACCTCTTCCATTGCTACTCAGCACTTTTCTCTGTGCCTCATGCCAAGGAACAAGATGAGAGGAGACAGTAAACACACCTTATTGCTGGAACAAGAAGAAACCACTAAAACCTCTCTGCCACACTTCTTGCTGCTGTTCCAACCCTCCCTCCCACCTTGCTTTTGACAGAATATTGACTAGAAACCAAGATCCCATTTCTGCTTAGCCTTAAGGGCAGCTGTTTACAGAGTGGCAGTGTTACATAGGTTTACTGTGTCGTATGTCTGTGTAACACTGGATTTGGATCTTGTATTTAGCTGCCAGAAGTGACTGTGATGAAGTGGGAGAGATAAACTGATAGATTGTGTGCCAGAAAGATGTTGGGAATCAATCAGATAAACAGGGCAGAGAAGTAGCTTGCTGAAGCTAGTGATAATAAACCAGTGGCCTCTCTCCTGGAATTTTCAAATGTAATTGCTGCAGTAATAATCTCCAAAAATAAGCGAATAGGAAAAAAATAGTAGTGGCAGATTTTTAATTATACTTGAATCTGGTTTTTTTCCTGTAATATGATGTATGCTTTGAAGGAGGAAACTATAGGGTGGAGGAAAAACATCCATTCTTCCCTCTGTGGAACTTCCTGGACTCTGGTTTCCAGGTGGGTCTGTTTCAGGTGCTTTCTGAGCTGAGGCAGTAACTTAACTTAGTGAAATGTCAGCATCCACAAAGCAGCCTGTGCCCCTCAGTTTTGGAGGGTTTATTTCTCTCCTTCGTGGTAACATGTTGGCTGATACCCAAGGCACAGCACGTACAATTTACAGTGAGTGGTGATAAATATAGAGCACCAGTCAAGTATCCAAAAAGCCTGTTCACAATATTCTTTGGCTGCAGGAAGCAAAAAGGACAAACCCCAAGCCTCAGGACATGAAAAGAAATAGAAAAGCCTGTTTGAGCATTTCTGCTCGAGCTATAAAAGTGATTTTGCTGTGCTGTTCCTTGGAGTGAGTGTTACTGCCCAGCAGTGCTTGACTTCTGCTTGAGGAAGTGTTTCTGTTCCCACCGCTGGAGGTGTGGGGTGAGACCTGTGGGGCTGAGATCTTCCTGCAGGTCTGCCTGGGTTGCATCTCTTGCCCTTGGGAGCTGTGTACACAAAACCTGGGAACATCCAGCCCTTTTTTATGCTTCCAAAGCCCAAGGGACAGTACCAGCCACTGTCACACAATGGGAGGCTCAGCTGCTCACATCCCCCCAACCTTGGCACCTATTTGCCCACTGTGGGATTGTTCAGCTCCTAGGACCAGCAATTTCCCAACCTTGGCCTATCTGACAGTCCGAAGGAAGCTTTGCAGTGTCCCCAGGGATTCCTTTGCCATTGCTTAGACTTAGGATCATTAGTTTGCTTTGTCCATGTGAGGCTTCTTGTGCTTGGACCATGGTGCTGCTGAGCTGTGGCCTTTGGGTTTCTCTTCAGATGAATGAAGTGATGCTACATGTCACCTAAAAACTGATGCGTTGAAGGAAAGACTAAACTACTCCTAGATCCACCTGAAATGACATACAGAAACTCTTAGTAGTGGCCTTCAGTGTTATGCCCCAGTCACAGGGGATCTCTTTGGAAGAGAGGGATGATGTACAGTTACTTAAACTCTTAGCATAGCCATTGGTTTTTTCTCTTGGAAAATCCGTGCAGAGGAAATGCTAAAAAGCCTCAGTTTTGGCTTGGGGTTTTCTAGAGAGTTTCAAAAATGATGCATTCAGGTTTTCTTGGGAACTTGGCATATCTTCTTAGACCTTCTGAGAAACCTGTGAGCCTGTTTGCATGAACATGTCCTTGCTGTGCTTTCTTTAAATGGGATTTGTGTCTCTCTTCCAGCTCCTGCGAGAGCTGATAGAGCGGAAGACCACCTCACTGGACCCCAATGACCAGGTGGCAATGGGCAGGTAAGCAGGAGGTTGGAGCATCACTGGCTGCATCCCAGCACAGCATTCCAGGCCAGATGTGCAAAAACACTTGTGGTCCTCCAGTCCAGTTCATTGTAGAGGGCAAAATTTTGAATGGCTCTGGAAAAAGCATCTATCTGAGGGTAAGAA
Organism: Acanthisitta chloris; assembly: GCF_000695815.1. Lineage (NCBI taxonomy): Eukaryota > Metazoa > Chordata > Aves > Passeriformes > Acanthisittidae > Acanthisitta > Acanthisitta chloris. The sequence goes on along the minus strand of NW_008654383.1, from coordinate 18,213 downwards.
ATTGCACAAGGAGTTATCACAACAGTGTGACATTAGTCAGGAAACTCATCCTCTGCAGCACGTTCCTTAGTCATGGATCACACAGTCTAACTTTGCAGCTGTGCCCTGGTTTGTGTGTGATCCCCTGGAGATACTTCCCTGTTGTTAAGGTTTGTTCCAGGTATTTCTGTCTCTCGGTGGTTCCAAAGGGAATCCAGGGAGTGGTGTCTGGACTGAGCCAGTGAGGGGGAACTAGCAAAGTGCCTGCACACTGCTCCAATTTGGTCTTTTCTTACAGAGAGAATGATCTCTTAGGAGAGAAAAATCTTTTAGGAAGAGATTTTTTACAGAGAGAGGTAGTCAGACATTGGAATGTGCTGCCCAGGGAGGTGGTGGATTCACCATCCCTGGAGGTTTTCAAGCTGAGACTGGATGTGGCACTTGGTGCCATGGTCTAGTAACCACAGTAGGGTTGGACTTGATGATCTTGGAGGTCTTTTCCAACCTGGTTGGTTCTATGATTCTCTGTTTAATTCCAGAGTTAGAAAATGAAGAGTCTCCCAAATATCACTTAGTGAGCAATGTACACATCAATAGCCACAGGCTCTGATTTGGGCAAGTGGAAAAGCAGAGGAAACCTAGAATTGCTGGAGTAGAGCTCAGCACTGACACAATGCTGAGGGGAGGAGGAAAAAGAAACACATCAGGAAGTTTTGTGATGATGAAACAACTTTCCTCTGTGTAAAATATCCCCCAAATTTTAGTGCAATGTGTCAAATGTATTTTGTGTATGTCTGGAATATTATGGAAAGCTATTCACTATAATTTAGCATGATATAGACAAAATTACAGTTAAGTGGTGATTACATTGTACATTTATCTGACTTTACAATAAAATAGATTGCAGTAATTAAGATTATATTAAGATTGCAGTAATTGGATTTTGCTAGATTTTTTCCCTGATGTCAAGTTTTCATTGTATAAATCAGGTGAGATGACTCTTGTTTTTGTTAAAAAAAAATTATTTATAACTAGGAGAAGTTTTTCCCTGCTGGAAACTTCTTTGATTTGATGAAGTTCTGTTGGAGAAGTGAAACCTTTAATGCAATCAGGGACCAGACAGTGTTACTGGGAGTGTTCAGTGGCTGTAAAAGCTGTGTGACTCTTGTTTTGCTTTCCTCAGGCAGTGGTTGGCCATCCAGAAGTTACGCAGCAAGATCAAGAAGAAAGTGGACAGAAAGGCCAGTAAAGGCAGGAGAATCAGGTGGGTGACAGCTGCTGCCATCATACACAAGCTCTGAGTCTGCCAGCTAAAGTCTGGCTTGGCTGGGGTGCCTTGCTGGGCTGATTCCTGACTTCTAGGGCAAGATTTCTTGCTCTGGGGAGGAATTCTGGTTGAACATTGCCCCAGTCAGTCTTGGCAAGTGTTTATTTGCCTCAGAAAAGACCAAAGAGAGGTGTTCAGCTGTCCCTGAGCAATTTGGGACTGTAATTTCCAGTGAAAGCCAATAAACACCTCCTGTGCAATATATATTTCACTGACTCAAACATGGACAGCAGCTGCAAGGGAAGATGTGCAGAAGTGCCTTGGATAGATCTCTATTCCCACTGCCTGTCAGCTGGAATTTGGTGTCTGATCTCTATTGCTAAGTCCCAGCACAGCTTTTTTTAGCTTCAGAGCTTCACATCCTGACCCTTGGATCACTAATTCAGGTTGAACATGCTTGTGCTGGCAGTGGAAGAATCTTCCACGTGGAAGGGGAAACAATCTGGAGAGCAGAGGGTTCTTCCCCCCTTTGCAGAGCAGATCTATTAGTCTCCCTGAGTTTAGCATGACTGCATGATTTGTAGTGGAGGAGGTGTCTGTGGCAGGAAAGCTGCTGTGCTTCCTGTGAAATCTGCAACATTAACCATCCTTTTGTGAGTAAACTATAAATCCTGAGTTTAGATGGCATCTGATGGAAAGTCAGTGGAGTCAGGCTGGGTCAGGCCTGGCATAGCAATTTTTAAGATAGATGTCATAAGATAATTTATTGAAAGAGGGAAGAGCTACTTTGTTGGCCTGAAAAGCCTATAATTATTGACTATCAATATTCTTTTCTGTCAGCATCACACATAATTGGATATATTCATGATTCAGTCAAAACTACTGACAACATCACACAACTGAGGCAGACTCATAAACCTCCAGGAATAATGGGAAGTCTCTCACTGTGTGCAATCTGTGCCTTCAGCATTCCTGGGAGAGCAGCCACCTCGCCCAGCCAATTGCCTCTTACACCTTAGGTGCCTTTTTTTTTTGTTGCTTCTTTAAATAAAAGTTGCACTGACTCTGCAGGGAAAATATCAATACAAGAAAAAAAGACATAGTGGTTAAGATTAACATGGAGTTAAGCTCCAGCAGCTTTTCAGAGCAGGCCAAATGGGTGTCTTTAAATAGTTGGTTCTTCCACTGAGAGACTCAGTGTCACCCCAGGCTGATCCCTCACCCTCTGTTCTTCTTTCTCCTGCTCTGAAATTGGGGCAGCAGTGCTCAGATTTGCTTTCATGAGGGACTTTGAGATCCTGGAGAGCACAGTATTCCATACTAAGTTTCATCTGTCTCCTTGATGCTTCCTTTTTAGCAAAGCTTCAATATTACAGCACGTTTGGCTGCAATGTGTGGGTTTATTGTAGGGCCTGAGGATCTTGAATTCGAGTCTTCCACTTGGCCTGAGTCCCTGTCCCTTCATAGACAGGAAAATTTGGGCACTAAGAGAGGAAGTAAACTCATCCAAAAAACTCTCCAGTTGAGCCTAAGAAACCTGGGCCTAGAACTGTGCTACCCCTCACTAGGACATGCCCTTTTTTGAGGGGGATACAGAGGAGTTAAGTGCACACACGTCAGTCATTTCTGGTCCTGTGCTGCTGCAACATTCTGTGAGTGAATGAAATATTTTATATCTGCTAGACTGGGATTTTGAAAGTCCTAATCTGGACAAACAACTCATATCAGAGGGTTTGCCTGAATTGCCACATCCCCTTACCAGACTCTGTATCAACCTTGATCTGTGTGAGTCCATGTTAGTGCCTTGTCAGGGAACTATTTCCCTGCCCAGGCTGTTGACCTGTTGTTTGTTGCAGCACTAGCTCTGCTCAGCTGTGTGTTCCCTGACTCCATCATTCCAGCATCAGGCCAGGGCAGTGCCTTCCATTAGCAGTGACAAAGACTTGATTGTGCAGAGAAGCCCTTGGGTGAGGCTGAGTGTGTGCTGTGCCTGGAGAGCCTTTCTGAAATGGGCTTGTGAGCCAAGAATCCCCTCGAGAGAATGTTCCTGCATAAGCAAACAAAAGGGAGTGCAGAGGTGACAGAGTGGAAAGGTGGTTCTGGGCAAATGCTAGTGAATCCTTTTGCCTGCTATTTGTCAAGCTCTAAAAATAGCAGCAGCTTTGGATGGAATCTTTCAGGCTGGGGTAGGCAGTGTGCATCAAACCCCTTGGTTTAGGATCCCCTGCTCTTACACACCAGGGTTTAAAACCACCATTTCATTTGGAGGTTTTCAGTGCTCTGTTAAATTTTATACTGTGGAATAGAAGTCATGAAATGCAGTGCAGGTTCCTGCCCAGTGTGGGAGGTGGGAAGGGGATGCTGTACCTGGAGGTGGATCCTGTGCCTGGGGTGGATCCTGTACCTGGGGTGGATCCTGTACCTGGAGGTGCAGAACACCATGCAGAAATACTCTAGTGGTTGCAGCACTGTATCACCTTAGCTATGCCCCAGCTCATCTTTACACAGACCTTTTCCTGTCTCCTTTGCCTGTTTTTCCATGCTCCATTTGTAAGTTATTCAGGGTAAGATTTTCCAACTATGGATATGGCTCCAGACTGGGATTTTGAGATCCTTTAGGGCCCTACATACCAAGAGCAAGGAAAAAGTGGTGGCAGATGGAGATGGTGGAGAAGGTCTGATGCTCTGCTGCTCCTGCTGCCTGCAGTGGGCTCTGTGGGCACAAATTCCAGCAGGTGATTAAGATGCCAGTGGAATGGAAGGCTGCAAAGGAGTGTGTGTGTCTCAGACTTCTCAGGGTGTCTGTCTGGGGCTGTGATTAGGGCCTCACACACAATGAATGGATTCTGTCTGTCCTCTTCCTCGCTGTGATAAAAAAAGGATTTGCCTGTTTTC
>NW_008654383.1:0-14055 GCF_000695815.1 Acanthisitta chloris | reverse complement strand
CTGCTGTAAGAAAGGAGGAGGAGGGAAGGGAGGGGGAATTGCCAGCTCCAACCAGGGACTCATTAGGTGTCAGCCCCCAGGAAAGCCAGTGCTTTGCCTTTCGGGGGCTGAGCTGCTTCTAGTCAAGCAGCAACATTTCCTTTTCATTAATAGTTACTGATGTGCTGCCTGCTGATTTCCTGCCCTCCTCAGGTATCACGTCCATAGCAAGCTGGTGAGCTTCATGGCACCTATTGACCAGTGCACAATGAATGATGATGCCAGGTGAGTAACAGATTAATTATGTTTCTCAAATGGCTTCATGACAGTGTGATATTGACCTGTTCTCCAGCCTGTCGCCCCCTCCATCTCTTCTTATCAGTTAACCATTTGTCACTGGCATCATTGCCTGGGTGTCTTGGTCACATCTGTCCTGGCAGTCTGGCTGAGCTTTCACTTTGTAATTACTGTGACACCAAACGAGAAGTTTTCATAAATCTCAGTACCTACATTTTGATTCCTGCTCTAAAACTCCTCTGACTTTGAACTCTTCCAGTTGGATGGAACTGGTTTGGAAATAGCTGAGTGACCTGATGTCTTCAGGTGTGATCAGAACTTAAAAAGAACTTGTCTTTTGACAGAAATGACAACTTATAAATTCTGGTTATTGCGCATTTTTTCTAGCTCAGTTAATAACTGGAATAGTTCTCTCAAGATTCACTCAAGACCTAAATGTTGCTTGTGTTTATGTTTATTTAAAGAGGGAAGAATTTTACTGGAAGACTGTAATGTTTTCATGTGCTAATTAGAAAAGAAAATGCCAATAAATTTGTGTGCACAGTCACTAGATAACTCCTCTACACATACACCCAGAATTCTTGAGGATTACATTTTTACACTGAATCTCCAAATGCTGAGCATTTCGTGGGAAGGAGGTGGAATAATTTTTCCAGTGAATGGATGTAGAAAGCTTGAGAAACATCTTTCCCCTGGGTTGTGGAACATGTTTGTGCTTTGTGAGGGAGAGATGTCATTTGTCTGTTTGTGAAATGGAAACCAAATACCTGCTGTTCTTCAGCTGCTGCCTTTTGGGGGATTGCACAGGCTCCTGGATGAGAAGTAAGCTGCCACTAAGATGCTTTGTGTCCATAAGGCCTGTGCTCTTTCATCTTTCTCAGAGTTCTTCACTCTTTCTTTTTTTTTTTCCTATTTTCCCCAATAATAAACCTCAAGTGCTCTGATTTCTGAGTATGTTTAGATCCTCTAGCCACAAAAATAAACATATTGCCTGTGTAGGGTGAAAGCTGTTCTACTAGCTGTATTAAATGCTCAGTTCTTCTGCCCCTTACCTGGATCACAGGAAGAGAGAGGCAGAAATGACTTGGGCACTGTGGGATTAGACACACACACTTCTGTCTGTTTGGCAAATCAATCTAGTGTGTTTTTGTTTCTGATCTGCAGGGCCTGAGCAGCTCTCTGTGCTTCCCACCTGGCAGGGACCTCCTTCCCTGCATGGAATTGGTGTCTTTGCTGCTTTGGGTAACCCCAGATCAAACGTAGGGCAGGTTAGATGTGACAGAGTGATACCATCCTGTAGGAATGGTTCTGGGATGTGCTGCTTGTTCCCCACATCTCGTTGTCTGAGGGTCATTAGCAGGTGGTGTATGTGCTGTAAGAACCACCAGCTTGTGCCATATTCATTAACAATGTGCATCATTAATATTTCTCTATCTTAGTATTACGTCCAGTTGACTGGCTGCCTCTTATGCTTCAGGAATTTGGAATGAGTTTGGGCTGTCTGTCATTTTTGGGCTGTAGTACCTGTTGCACTGCCCTGCAGGTTGGGCAGGGTACAGACCCCTGCTCTGTCCCCCAAATTCAGGCAAGCTTAGCCCACATGGGATGTGTGTGAGGGGAGGAAGGTGCAAACAAATGGTGAGACTGCTAATCTAGGAGCTTTACTACATTTGCTGTCCCCAGAGGTGACATTGCCTCCTCCTTCACAGTCCACTGCACTCACTAGTGTTCCAAAAGTTGCACAGAAAATGCATTGTGCAAGCCAAAATCCTCCAGCAAGGCAAAGCAAACGTGAAGTGCATCCAACAGCTGGGACAGTGGAGTCATTGCGTGCAATGGCCTTCTTGGGCCTCAGCTCCCCTTCATCTGGCTCCAATCTTCATCACCCTCCTCCCCCTCCCTCCTCAGGAGGCACCTTGAGCCCCCCAAATGGCACAGGGCCTGGCTGACCCCCCAGAAACTGTTCCAGCTCATCTGGCAACACACTTCTTGTGTTGGGGACAGAGGGGTTGGCATTTGGTTGCCTGGAAATGTCTCCTGGGTTTTTTCCCCACGTGGAGAGGGTTATTGCATCGCTCACATGTGGCACTGAGGCTTTGGTGGCAGCAGCTGCTGCTGCTCATTGTCTGACTGCAGGAACGTAGTTGTGACATTAAGTTTATGAGTCACTTTGGAGGTTTTCCATACTCTCTGCTAATGGCATTGCAGGCACCGAGCTCCTGGTGCTGGGTTGGATGTGTTGATGTGCTCACACAGCAGCTGTGCCTGAGGGTCATGCCATGTGGGCAGCTGCATCCCACTCTGCCTGGGTCAGGCATCCCTGGATGTGGCTGGGGCAAGGCTGGAATCAGGCTGGGAAGGTTCTGCCCCTTGTTCTGCCAGTGGCATCGTGGGTGACCTTGAGCAGGTCACTCTGTGTTCTGTGCCTGGCTCCTCTGTGCCATGGAGGCCTATAAAAAGTGGGTTAGTAATAGTAATTTTAGTAGTTGTATTTAATATTTCAACGTGTATAGGAAAGCTTTAGTTTCAGATGCACAAATAGAAGCCTGAGCTTTCCTCACCACTGCCAAATGCCTGGTGGGTCCCTGCCACACACAGAACATGCCTCACCTCTGCCTGTCACAGTCTTCTTTCAGCTCCCTCCCCACGGGATGTGCTTGGGCTTTGTTTAGTCCTAATGTTGAGCTTCAATTTCCCTCTGCTGTAATTCAGGCCTGTTATTTCTTGTCCTGTTCCATGTGGGATTTAGGAACAGATTCACTGCAGCAGCCCTGGCACATTTGGGTGGGAATTCTTGTGAAAACCTTCCTTATTAGCTTCCTCTCCAGTTTACACCATTTGTGTTTGCATCTAGCCATAAAACTGACTCAGAGCACTGGAGTGGTCAGTGCCTGAAAATGAGGCCTTTATAGGTGTTTGGGTTCAGCTCTCCCAAAATGAAGGTATCTGTTGTTATCAGTCATATTTTGGAAATAGAACCATCTCTGGGGGTCACCTCACAGATCTCTGGGGTCACCTCACAGCTCTGCTTCAAACACCTGTGCCCTGGGCATGGGCCATAACACCTGTGGCAACACACAGGGGAGAAGACTTCAATATCTGCAGGTGAGCTAAGAAGAAAAACCCAGGCCTGTACACATGAGAGGGAAGGAGCAATGATAACCTTTCCTTTGTGGCAGAAGAAGGGTCTTCCTTGGCTCTATCCAGTCCTCACTGGGCAAAAGCAGAGGGGAGATGTCTGTGACTGTGTTGCTTTCATTTTGATGGCACAAATCACTGCAACTCCTTGCTGTTTTCTCTACACTTAATTAGCTAATGCAGCCTGGGAATCTCCAAGGGCCAATCCAACCCCTTAACATACTATGGTAACATAATATGATACTTTTGGGGGCTGATTCTCCTCTGCATTTGGGCCATTTCACACTGCTTTGGCTGTGCAGAGAGACCTTAAAATAGAGCAGTGACCTGCTAGCACTCACCTGGAGGTCCCTGTGTGCTGGTGGCACAGCTCTGGGATGCCCAGGACTTGGGAGAAACGTGTGTGAGGAGCAGCAGCCTGAGCACTGCAGAGAGAAGGGGATGAACACTCACTCCCAAAATGTTTTACAGCCTGGAGAAGAGAAATACACAAGTCTAATAACTGCCTTTGTCAACATCACTGCCACTTTCCTTCTTCCTCCTGCTGGTGGTTGGAATAATAGCATTGGTGGAGGCAATTAATCTTCCCCTTGCCAGTTTTCCATGCACCCTACACATGGGCATGGCTGTTTAACCTGTGCTCACACACATTATGCTGTAATGGGTGAGCCACTGGTGGCCTCCAGCTCTCCTCTCTTTTAACCCCTCCTTGGTAGTATTTTAAAACCTACACTGGAAAGTGATTTTTATGGTTATATGTTTATAGACTTTAACACATTTATTGTCCTCTTGGGCCAAGGTTTATCTAATCAGGCCAAGGTCAGTGCTATGCAAATGGCCTGAACTAAGACAAGGGACCTGAAGGTGAAAGCTGTAAGTGTGGTGTGGTTATCCAGAGCTGTCTTGGGCAGGAATTACCCAGGATTAGGACAGGGCTGGTTGTGATTTCTCCTAGGTTTGAGGGTGGCATCATGTGGGTGACACTTCTTGGACTTGCCTTGCAATACATTTTCTGCATCGTCAGCACTTTGGATGCTGCACTGACCATCACCCTTCAGCACCACCATGTGCAACAGAACTGATAATACACTGGGAGATGAGCAGAGAGAGATGATAGCCTATATCTCCAAAGGCTTTTGAGTCCAGAAATACAGGAGTCAAGAGCCTCAGGAGATTGCCAAAGGTGTCACACGGGTTTGGGCTAGAGCTGAGGTTGAACCAGACCTTCTGTGCAGTCACCTTCAGTTGGACAGCCTGATGTTTCAGGAGATCAGACACCTGTGCACATAACAAAGCCAGGTAAACGTATTTATGGGCAAACTGAGGCTAGAGATTCCCACTGGGCCTGCAGATCTGTCACCAAGTGAGGTATTTTCAGTACCTGCTGGAGTGGATCCCACGCACAGCCTAGTTGTGGCAAGGTCAGGTAAAGTCTGTGCTCCTGGGAAGAGCTGTGTGTGGATTTGGGTTTTATTCTATCTCTCTGTCAGCTGTGATTTATAGATCTTCAGATCTCTGCACTGTCCGTGTGTGTGTGTGTGTGTGTAGACTAAACACAGACACTGCGAAACAGAGTCTAATCTCAAATTACTGCAAAGTCTGATGAACATCTTAATTTCACCTCTGGAGGACAGGAACTTGCAGGAGAGAGACATCCTTTAAGGACACAGATGTTTGGTCCAAACACCTTTATCTCCCAAGATGACTCAGGTTATTCTGACAGGTAAAACAAGATTGTGCAAATATGCAACAGTGATCTAATCAGCTGGAACAACAGCAATATTTTAACTGGCGCTACCTTTTAACAGCATCATTAAGGGCTCTCATTACTCTTTTATTAGAGGCTCACTCTATTTCTTATCAGATTACAGAATGAACATAACTCATGGCACTGATTTGATCTCTTGTTAAAGAGGATTACAGCTTTGCATTAACTTGGATTGACACGGTTTATAATTTGCTGTTGATACACAGGCTGGTGGTGTCACATGTGTGACCCCTCCCCACAGCACTGCTGGGGAAAAGGACACCCATACATCATCATTAGACATGGCACCCAGCACAGAGCAGGAGGCAGAAGGAGGCTTTTCTGCAGGAAAGTCAGGCAGGACAAAAGGGACACGTTCCCAAGTGCAGGCTGAAACTCTGAGCGGGATTTATGTAACTGGGTGCAGGTGGGGAAAGTACATCAGATTTTATATAGGTTGGTTTATACATCAGCAAATGGCTCTTCATTAGGGAGGAGGAATTTGCATCCTTTATGAGCCAAACTAGATGGCTGTGGTGGGACTGTGGCAAACCAGCAGTGGCACCATGTGGGGCACAGAATCCTTTCCAGGAGCTGCAGAAATTTCCTTCGCTCTCCTGAGCTGGGTTCGTAGGGAACTGGTCCCTACCTTTGGGCAGCATTGATCACACACCTGACGGGGTGAGTAAGCCAGATCAGGTGGAAGTGACCTTATTGCCATGCCCTGTTCTGTGCTCCCTCCTTCCAGCTCTCTGCCCTGCACAGTGTAGAGCTGCCACATGTCCTTGGCATAGTTTTTTAGCATGTGGCCACAATTTTGTGTTTGACTTTGGAAGTGCAACAGAAGTGGGCTCAGAGCAGGGATCACTTCCTTAAATCCAAGTGCAAGAAGTGAATCCCCTTTCTCCACAGCCCTTGGCCTCAGGTCATGCACAAGAGCATCCAGCCCATGTTGCTCTTGCCTGAGCAGCCCAGTGCCTGCTGAGAGGCTGAATTAACACTCAGATTATCCAGCTGCCAGTGAAGTTTGGATTAGAGCATTTCCCTTGGATTCAGCCAGGATGCTGTGCATTTTCCCAATCAGCATTCTCACTTTAGTGCAGTTGCTTTGTCACAGTGTGTCGCTGCAAGCAGAGGGGGGTACGTAGTTGGAAATCCTGGTATTAAAAGATTAATTTGCTTATGTGACATAAGAGTTTGATAAAAAAAAAGTATATAAAAAAAAAGGTTGGTGAGATACCAGCCTTTAACTTCACTCACTTTGTACTTTGGGTATTAAAACACCATGAGACTAGATTAATGGGGGAATTTGGGCTCTGTGATTGTCAATCCAGTGTGTTCACCACGGCAGAATTCCTGAGAGGAAGCAAAGCCCTTTCTGGAGCACAGCTAAACCAGCAGCTCCTGTGCTGTGTGGCACAAACCTCAGTGACTGTGCCGGGGTGAGAAAAATGAGTGTAGGCACAGCCTGGCTGAAAGGTTGTCCTGCTTGGCTTTGTTTTGGGAAACAAAGGGAGAGCCTGAAGGTGGAGAGCAGTCTTGGAGTGCAGTGTTTGAGGGAATTTGTGGTGTTTCTGGCATGAGGCTGTGGGTGGGAGGATGAGCTGCTGCCTGAGGCTGTGGAAAGAGCCCCCTGACACATCAGGGACCCCTCAGGGGAGATGTGTGGCCTCTCCTGGGAAGGTGCTGTATCATCCTACTGCACATCTGAGCTGGAACCTCAGCAGGGTGGGGACAGCCTGAAAGCAAAACAACCCATGTGCTGTCCTGTGACACTAAATCTTGGCTTGGTCCTGAGGCACTGTGGCTCTAGGATCATCCAGTCATGGAATCCCAGAATGGTTTGCAGCCCTCTCCAGAGAACACCTCTCTTTCCACCTCTTCTCACAGAATCATGGAATGGGTTGGGTTGGAAGGACCTTAAAGCTCATCACCTTCCACTAGCCCAGGTTGCTCCAAGCCCCAGCCAAGCTGACCTGGAAATTTGCACTCTTGGTGGATTTTGTCTTCCAGCCTTTGACTTGGCCTTCAATTCCCCTCATGGAGGTGCAGTTTAGTCCCCTGTCACCAACCACACCGCAGCGGAGCTGGTGTCTGAGCAGGGGCTGTGCCTGGGCTTTAGCTGGCAGCTCTGCGTGACCTGCTTAGTGCCAAGGGGCTGGAATCATCCTGTCCCAACACCTGATGTGTGACATCCCTGGTAAGGAGACAAGTGCCTCTGGTATGGAAATTTCCTTCTTAAAGGGGAAAAAAAATAACCTGTTAAGAGCTGCGAGATGATTTGTCGTCTTTCCTTTGTGAGACAATTTGTCTTCTCCTGCATCAAATCCGTTATAAAACAGGCAAGCTGTGAAAGAGGGAAATCAGCCTAGGAATGTGGGTGTTAAGGTACACAAAGCTTGGTCCCTGCACAGGGCACTGCCCACACAGCATCCCCTCCAATACCCCTCCAAGGCAATATTTACTGTATGCCATGGGGAAATTCCAACTGCTGGACACATGCCAGCGTGGAGGTGTCTGCACATCCCTGTGTTTTGCTGCTTCTCCAGCCATTTGTCCACATCTTTTATGCTTTGTGCTGTGAAAGCTCCTATAAAAATACGACTGGGACCAAAATCAGGGTGGGAGAGGTTCCACCTCTGCTCTGTGAACACCATCCTGAGGGTGATGGGTGTGTGTGGAGTATGCAGTGCCAGGGACAGCAAGGATGAACCCCAGGTCTGGTTGGATTTGGGGGAACAATACCTTGAGCAGCACCTTTGTGCTGCCCTCCCACTCCCCATTCCCAGCTCCATCCTCTCCCAACGTGTCCCTTTGTTTAGGGCCGGAACGAGCTATTCTGAACTCCTTATAAATCTCGTGCCTGCTCTCAGGAGACAAACCAGAGGTCACATGTCACCCTTCATAATTTAAAGCCGTGGGGCTAAAAGCATTTGCACAGACTCCCAGGACCCAATCCTGACCTGCCTGAGCAGGAGGGAATTGCAGGAGACCTTTCAGCATCTCCTCCGAGCTCGGGGCAGGGCGAACGGAGCGTCTGGCCAGGGGATTTATAGCTGGAGTTGTGTGCTCAGGGTTTGGGAAGGGAATGAGACAGTGCCATCTCGTGGGCCTGCACCACACGTGGGCACCCTCAGCACCTCACTGGGCACCCCTGGGGGTTCAGTCCTGCTCCCTTGGGCTCCACAGCATCGTCCGACACCGTCCCTGCGGGGAGCGCGTGCTGCAGGTGTGGGAGTGCAGAGCCAACTCCATCTGCTCCTTAGGGCTGGACCAGAAATTGAAGCCTCTGACAAGAAATTGATAAATAAATGGGTTTAGCTTGTTTTATCTTCCTGCTACCTTTTGCCTCTAAAGTGTGTGCATAGGTAGAGGGAGGTAAAATCACTGGGAGGAGGATAAAATCCACTCCAAGCTCACCTGGAGTAGTTTTCCTTCATTTTTTTAAGGGAAAAATTCATTTTTGCTTGAGGAATAAAGCACTTTTTAAAGTTTTATGTAAAGCTTTATTTTATCTAATCTTTCTCTTATCTTTACATCTATTTATAAACAAAGCTTTATTTTCTCTCCCTGCTCTCCTGGTAATCTGAGTTCATCTGAATGTTTAGCAGTCTGAATTTCACACCCCAAGACAAAACATTTCTTAGGATACAGACAGAAAGTTTTCCAAGCAAACCATCAACCAACTTGAGTTTTTTCAGCAGTTTTCCATTTCCTCATCCTCCCTTTCTCCATGGGTGTTCATGGTCTGTCTTTCCCCAGTTTTGTGTGAATTAAAAATTCACAGTTCCCTCTGGAGGAGTGGGAGGTGTAGTTATTTCAGTACATGGTCTAAATTATCTTGTTTTGGGGTAGAGGAGAAGTAAAAAGTACCTGGGAAAAGGCAGAGAAATGAGTTGGAGGAGGTTTTTACTGGAACAACACAGTGACTAGTGCTGTGTTAATGAAAAGAACCACCAGAAACTGAATTTTCCCCCTTAATATTGTTCTTCCACTAGTTCACAGAACTGTGTTTTTAAAAAAACCAAGTAACATGAGTATAATTACACAGAGCAACACACCAGGTACATCTTTGCTTTCCCCTTTGCCCAGTTTGTGCTGGTGCAGGTGAGCAGAGCAGATCCTGGGGATCTGTTAGGGGTTTCTATGATTTATCTTTGGATGATCCATATCAATTTGCCAATGTCCTGTTGCTGTTAATATTCATCCAGATCTCTCCTTGCTCTCTGTCTTTCCTTCCTTGCTCTCCATTGCAAGGATTGTCCCTATAAGTTGTATATAGCAGCAACACCTGAGATTTAGAGGGGGGAAAAGCCCTTTGGGCATTTAACACACCAAACTCACCCCCTGGCCTAGCTGTTCCTTTTTTTTCCTGTGTTAAATCAGCCTGAAATCCCCAGTTTCCATGGTGGGGAGGTGGCAGTGCCTGTGCTGTCCCTTCCTCTGGAGCCAGCTCAGAAGAAATGCATAAATAATTAAGCCAAGGTCCTTACACACACATGTTTTATGGCAAATGACTGTGTGGCTGGTGATCATTTTTTCCAGAAACAGGTTTTATGATAATATAGTAAAAATATTAAATTAGAAAATGCCTCACTAAGGGTGATAAAACCTTACTACAGTGGAAATAGGTAATTATCCCCTCTACAGCCTAAATGACAGTTTAAAAGAAATAAAAATGTTAGTGCTCATTACTTGCTTTTGTAGGTTGCAATAAAGGGTGAGTTAAATTTTAATTCAAGGAAGACCCTGGTATCGACCTGCTCCTTCCCCACTCTCCACCTGAGGTGCAAGTGCTGTTAATTACCTGCACAGGTTATTCCCAGCTCATTGCTGCCTCCAGAACCTTTGTGCTCGAGTCACCTTTCCTCCAGCTGCAGGTAGCACACACTGAGGTGTTTCAACCCACTGGCTCAAGTCTGATGTTTAATATCTATGGGTGGAGGAGAGAAATTTGATGTTTTTTAACCAAAAAATCCCAGTTCATTATGCATAGCCTTAAGGGGGCTGAAAGTATTAAAACCTGCACTTACCCTGGTGAATTGAAACAGAGACAAGGTTAAACCTGGAGGATTGATGAGTTTTACTCTCTGCATGGTTAAATCCTGCTGAGGGGAGATGCTGTAAAAGCAAGGGAGCCTGGATGACGGGAGAGGGGAAGGAGAGGTTGGGTTGTGGTTTATTTTTCAGGGTGAAATACTTGGTCTGTTTTGGGGGTTACCTGATTTCCCTCCAGGGTGTCTGCCCATATTATCCAGACAGCTCCACTTGGATTTCTGCTTCAGCTGAGGTGGTTAACACTGTGCTGGGAGGATGAGGTGCAGGGGATTGATTCCCTTCTGCTCCCCAAACCTGGGGCACATCTCACAGCTGGCAGCACCAGCAAACTCTGTGTGCTGTCCCACACTGATGGGGTCACTTGGTTAGTGCTCACTGCTGGTGTTCTTGGGAGGAAAAATCCCAATTTCCATGTGTCCAACGCTCCTGTGTGCAGCCCCTGACCACAGGCTGCTGCTTTAGAAGATGCATCCATAGAAATCAAGGCTCTCCCCATGCTTTTTGATACTCAGAAATGTGTAGTAACCTCTCCTTTCCCTCAGCTCAGGGTCTTTGCTTCCAAAATTGAGGACAAGTAACATCAACCCACATTTTCCTTAAAAAAAAACAAACAGGGAAACTGGCTGCTATCAGACTCACTGTGTGGGTGATATTAACTGGAATCTTGTTGCTGGGTCATTTCCATTGTTCTTCCAGCACTAAAATATTCAGGCTTGGTTTCTTACCTGAAGAGCCTTTCTGGAATGGGCAAATTGACAGAAACCCTTGTTGTCTGGAGATACTCACTGAAACATTTACCTGTGTGTGCTGCCTAGGATTGGTCTCACACAAGTTCTCGTCTGCCTCTGTGTATTAATAAGCTTGTTGAATGCAGTGTTAATTACAGGAGGCCTTTTCATTTGAAGGAGGGCAGGGTTTGTGGCAGCCTCTTGATTCCACTTTGCCCTTGAAAAGTAACTTTTATTCCCTTTTTTCCCCCCCAGGACAGAGCTGTATCGTTCTCTGTTTGGGAAAATCTCGAGTGCTGAAGAACTGGAGCAGAATTAGGATCAGGACTTGGTGCTGGAACTGAGCTCATCAGCTGGCCCTGCCCTCTCCTCTCCCTCAAGCTGCCCTGGAGCAGAGCAAAGCGTCTCCAGCCTCGGGTTTGTCCCTAAATCCTCACTGAAGGAACATCAAATCACTGCTACACCTGAGGGATGAGCTGGGGGACATTCAGCCTGGCTAAACACTCTCCCTTCCAGCTTTCAGTGCTTCCTCCCAAAGACAATGCATTCCTCACCATTCCCATTAAATTCCTGACCTTGATTCTGCAGTCTGGGCACAGTGTGGGGGGAGGACACATGGTCCAGCCCAGCAGGGACCACCAGCCCGTGCAGTCAGGTCCCCCTCGGTTGTGTTGAGCCCTCAGAGGCTGTTTGGGGGGTTGGGGGGTTAAACATCCTGTTCTGGTCCTTGGCTGCAAGTAAGGAATGTGTGACTTTATTTTTTCACCGAGTCAAGAGGATTTAAATGTCATTTGCATAATTAACATGGCCTTAAGCAGAGAAAAGGTGCTCTGTGCAGGCACCAGAGCTCCCAGCTCACATTCCTGGTGCTGAAGGACCCCAGGGACATGTGCTGACCAGGACATGGGGGGACATGGGGATATTGCTGCCATGGGAACATCCTGGTGAATTTTCCAGCCCTGCATTGATCCTTTACACTCAATTCTTTTCAGCTGGGCATGACTCCTGAGGAGAGAGCTCAGGGAGGGCTTTGTGGGGCTCTGTCCACAGGTCAGAAATGGGATGTGAAATCCCAGAGTAGCTGCTGGTCAGTGCAGGGTGTGATCTGTGTGTAATGGGCACGGCTTGTTCCACAGACCTGTCCCTGTCCCTGCAATTAAAATGGTTTGTAAACTGGTCGTCCCAGTGTGATCCATGCAACAAATCTCCAGTTCAGCCCCCCTGGCACCACACTGGTGTCCCCTTTGATGGCACACAGTGCCAACAGCCTCATCCCTCACCTGCACAGCAAGACAGAGGTTTGGGGGGTGGATAAGTTACACTGACAACTTGGCAGTGGGTGACTAAATGTTCCTTTTTAATGATGTTTTATTATTCAGCTTAAATAAGACTGATTTCCTTTTGGAAGCCTGTGCACACAGCAGCAGCTGATCCCACCTTCACCTCCTCTTTTTCCCTCCTCTCCTGCCGTTTTCCTCCCCAGTTCTCCCTCTCCCTGGTCCAGGATGTGTTGCACCATGGTTTTATCCCTCTTCTCCCTCAGCAGCCTGTCTGTTGCTGAAGTTTTCACTTCACAGTGTCCCCAGAGCTGCCTGCAGACCTGCTATTAATTAATCCTTTTTGCACCTCATCAGCACAGATTTAACTCTCCCTTTAGTCACCTGCTCCCAATAAGTGGCTTCCCAACACCTCAGTGGTGTGTGGAGCAGAGTCTGCCACAGCCAGGGAGAAGCAGCTCAGTTGCAGCTGGGCTTGAGCAGTGAAATCTGGGTTAAAAACAGGACAAAAAAGGCTTTTCCTCTCCCAATTCCTGACTGGTGCTGCCCTCACTCCAGGGAGGCAGCAGTGAGGCTCAGGCTCCCTCCCTGCCCTGTGGAAGCATGTCACGTTTTCCTTGGATTCAGAGAGCAAGTGCCAAGGTGAGTATTGACTGAGGGTGGAGAACACGTGTCTCGTGGATGAATAAATCTGTGCTCACTGGCAGCAGAGCAGAGCTGCAGCTCCTGGGGAAGTGCATCGATCTCTCTGTCCCCTCAGCTCTCTGGGCCAGGCAGAAACACACTGAATGTCACTGCCTGAGGTTTCAGCAGCCAAATAATGACCTTACCTACAGCACAGCCCCTCGGTAAGCCCAGCACCAGCCAGGAGTGTGGGGAGAGGAGCCAGAGGGTCCATGGCCACAGGGAAGGGCTGATTTTTGTTTGTTTAGCTCCATGTGGTGCCTCTCACTGGGCTGTTCCAGCACAGAGAGACCTCCCCAGCTGTTGGGTTTAACCATCTGCAGGGAAAATCCTGATCCCCTCATCAATTCCAGCTCCCCAGCAGCAGGCAGGAGTGAGTGTGAGCATCCCTAGCTGTGTCCAGTCCCACCTGAGGAGCTGCACCTGCACCAGTCTGAGCAGCAGCAGAGCCTTGTGCTCTGCAGCATCGGGAGAGTCCCACGGTTTGAGCACCACAGCTCCTGAAGGCATCGAGGGCAGCAGGTCAGTGTGGGGTGGGTGGGATGTGTTGGTTGCTCCTGTAGTTGGTGCCCACCATAAGGTCTTCAGCTGCTGACCTTGCTGGTAAGAGCAGTGCTTGATTCCTGGCAGGAAAACAGGCCCTTGCCTGGCTTTGGAGATGCTGTAGGAAGATGGTATGGCTTTGCTTGGTGTTTTAATGTGGAGATATTTTAGGCTGAAGAGTTTGAAGTGATTCTGGAGTTGAGTAGGGTCTGTCCCCTCACCACCCCCCACTGCTCGGGGTGTGCTGTGCTGGCAGGTTCTCTGGGCTCTCTCTGAGGCTGCAGCAGTGCCACCCCTCCCTGTTTGCCTCCTGTGTCCGTTACAGCTGCAGCACCAGGGCACTCCATGGGTTTTTTTTTTCCCCTGTTTTGATTCTGGCTGTAATGTTAAAAGGGTAATACAAACCACTTGAAATGTGATAACTTCTCGCCGGTATTGTTTGAGCAGATAAGAGCCCAAGCCCCACTAAGCAAGCTTTAGAGTTGATTTATCAGTGTTTAGGCAGGCTGTGCCCCCCCTGGCCCCAGCACCACCTGTGAGCAGCTGCTGACCTTGTTGGTATGGGCAGTGCTTGATGCCTGGCAGGAAAACAGGCCCTTGCCTG
>NW_008654382.1:833-1104 GCF_000695815.1 Acanthisitta chloris | reverse complement strand
TTACCCTAACACTTTTGATTACCTGCAAAGTTGATATTTAATCACTAAAATTCTACCCTGGAACTTGCAAAACTTAATAAAATACAAATAAATAGTGAAATAAAACTTCAATGAAAACTTTGACAAGTTTGACCTGTATTTTCAAACTAAAAGTCAATGTTGTCACTTAAAACCATCACTGCTCCACTGGGTCAGCCCAGTGTGAGGATCTGAGGGAAAGATCTGGCTGCATGATGGGGCCTGAAAGCCACATGGCTAACCGAGTCACCAA
>NW_008654382.1:0-699 GCF_000695815.1 Acanthisitta chloris | reverse complement strand
AATAAAATGTCCCTTTGCTTAGCCACAGAGCCTTAAACACAGTCTCCAGCTCCTAAGCACAAAAGGATCACTTATTAACACCTACAGAATTTAGCTCTCATGTGCTGACCTGAAAATTAAAACTGCCTGTGCCCACAGAAAGGCTGCCCAGTTGCCTTTCTGATTTGCATTTGCACTCACCACAAGACAGTAGTAAGGCAGAGCTGAGGGCAGAGCTGAGAGCACAGCTGAAGGCAATGATGAGGGCGGAGCTGAGGGCAGAGCTGAGGGCAGTGCCGAGGGTACTGGTGAGGGCAGTGCCGAGGGCACTGGTGCGGGCAGTGCTGCTCTGAGTAGCCACAGAGCCTTAAACACAGTCTCCAGCTCCTAAGCACAAAAGGATCACTTATTAACACGGACAGAATTCAGCTCTCACGTGCTGACCTGAAAACTATAACTGCCTGTGCTCACAGATGCTCCAGTTGCCTTTCTGGTTTGCATTTGCACTCACCACAAGACAGTAGTTCCTCTCAGGCCTTCAAAACTAAACTCACACACTTGAAGGCCATTGGACATTTATTGCTGCTCCTAACTCAGGGCAGATGTCTGAAAACCATTGCTTGGTGCTCAGGAGAGAAGAACACGGGAGAGCTGGGCAGGAACGCACAGAGGTGAGTTTTCCCTGCACAGAACACAACCTCCCACCAGAGCAGGTTGCTC
>NW_008654381.1:11920-29432 GCF_000695815.1 Acanthisitta chloris | reverse complement strand
AGATTTAAAAAAATGCTGAAATGCACCTCAAAGTTATCGCCACCACCATAAATGTTCAAACCTAAATGCTCACTTCAAAAATTATCACCATAACTTCCACTGGTTAAATCCCCATATAGATAATCAATATTTCTTATTAGCTTTTAACATGCTGCTCTTCAATTTCAGGGGCTAACACCCATGATTTTGAAGCACTGATAGGAAAAGAAATAACTAGGGTAGAAAAGGTAAGTAATTTCCTGTATTTATAACAGCACTGTTCTGGGAGTTTCACCATCTGAAAGTGAGTTGGTGTGCAAAAAAGAATGTTATAAATACAGAGATCTCTTGAAGAGCAATAAGAAAGTCCCTAATAAATGGTAGACAAATCCTTTGCTCTCAGTCATGTGCATGCTCTGAATCTCTAATCAATTTTGGTTACACAATATTACAAATTATTCTTTTCTTGAGCTTAACAACAATAATAAAACTATACGGATGTTTTTCCTGAGCTTTTCACAAACTGCTGCTAGCATTTAAATTATTTTACTTTTCTATAAAACTGTCTAGAATATTTGAGACTCAAAAATTTCACTTCCATGCTATATGTTTTAAGTGAAGAAAATGCTATCAATAATTCAAATTTACCAGAGCTATCCTGTCCCTTCCAAGACTAATATTTTGGAAAATGAACTATTTAGCAACTGCTCTACATCCATTCTTAACTAAATTTTAAGTGAAAATAATCAGTGAACATTTTAATGAAAAAAGAATATGGGTCATTTTTGAAACCTGGATAACAAAAATAGCTTCCTCCAAAAATAAAAGGGAACAGTGAGTATATCAACTAAATTTAACAATTAGGGTTTTTTCTTTGAACAGCCTCAGTAGAGGAAAAATTATATATCAGAAAATGTGAGGACTATTTTGGCGACATTCAACTGGTTAATCCTGTGTCCTGTTAATTTCTATGATCATCTGAAATGGCCCCATATGTCAGTCGATTGAACAAAGCCTTTGTACTTAAGGTTCCATAAAATGTTTGGGCAATATGCATTTCTACACCGCTCACTTAAAATTTCACCAAATTGTTTACACTGCAGAAATCAGCAAACAAACACTTTCAAGTTGCAGAATACTAAAGCATTACACAGGCAGTGCTGACCCCTGCATTAGAAACGAGTGTCCTCAGAAGTAACCATTAATACCTGTAGATAGCAGGCTCAAAATGATTGGTATGAAGGGAACGTTGTGCTCGTCAGTTACTTTTCAAGGCCGAAACTTGCTGCAACTTACCCAGGCAACATCACTGCAATACATGCCTAATCAGTGGATGATGCAGCCTGTTTGGGGCAGAGCTCCTGCTCTGGCTACTCAGCACTAATGTAGGGGAAGGGAGGTCATATGGAGATTTCTCAGTTCTTCACCTTAGCTCCCCTGACTGCCAGAGCAACAGAGATGAGGGAAACAAGAACATGGAGATTTCCAGTGTTATCATTAAGCATTACAAGAAAAGGCTCCATACTACTAAAAGCAAGGTGTTTGCATCAATTTTTGCACCATTGCTTGTGTCGTAACCTAATTTGGCTCAGATACTTTTTTTGGTCACTTTTAGGTCAAATTGGACCTCACATCAGAAATCTTTGTTTGCTCCTTGTTGATCCTCCTGTTAAAAGGACATTGTAAAACTCAGCAGCAATTATTCTAATCTCATCACTATGAATGATTCTTTAACTGATTCATAACAAAATTAAATACAGAAAATATTCCAAAGCCCAAATCATATCAAAAGTGATCAGTAGGAAATGAGCAGACAGTGTATGCCTCACTAAACCAGGCATTTCTTCGCTAAGAGATAGTGATCAGTAGGAAATGAGCAGACAGTATATGCCTCACTAAACCAGACATTTCTTTGCTAAGAGACACAGCACTGTAATCTTGGGCACCATAAAGATATAAAGCTATTAGAGAGTGTCCAAAGAAGAACCACAAAGATGGTGTGAAGGCAGAAACCATAGGAGTGGAAGCCATAGGAAGAGTAGCTGAGGTCACTTGGTCTGTTCAGCCTGAGGAGGGGAGACTGAGGTGAGACCTCATAGCAGTCTACAGCTTCCTCATGAGGGGAAGTGGAGGAGCAGGCACTGATCTCTTCTGTCTGGGAACCAGTGAGAGGACCTGAGGGAACAACATGAAGCTGTGTCAGGGAAGGTTTAGGTTAGATGTTAGAAAAAGGTTCTTCACACAGAGGGTGGTTGGGCACCGGAACAGGGAAGTGGTCACAACACCATCCCTGACAGAGTTCAAGAAGTGTTTGGACAATGCTCTCAGGCACATGGCATGATTCTTGGAGCTGTCCTGTGCAGGGCCAAGAGTTGGACTCAGATGATCCTCATGGGTCCCTTCCAACTCAGAATAGTCTGTGATTCTGTGAAACTTCCCTACAATATACTTGTTCTGAGAGCCTGCTAACAGAAAGGTCTGCATGAAATTATTCTCCAGAACTAAAATTTAAGGGGGTATGATCTTACACACACTGTTGGTTTTTTAAAACAGTAGATAAATAAAAATAAAAAAATTAAAACCAAAATCAAGTCTATGGCTTGTAGAAAGATAGTCAATAAAAAATAAGGACAAAAAAGAATTTCATGAATTTCATAGAAAGATAGTCAATAAAAAATAAGGAAAAAAAAAGAATTTCATGATCTTGGAAGAACAATATTTCTGCAGATGTAACTAGTAACCAAATTCACAGCAGATACTATCAACATTCACAGATATATATACAAGTGTGGCACCCCTTGGAAATAAGCAAGATTTTGGCTTATGCACAAAATACAAATTCAGGCCTCTAAATAGTTGTAGCCAATCTGATTTACTCATTTACACAAGTGAAAGATCTGAAATCAATGCAGTTAGCTGTGCTTCCAGATTTTATAAAGTTATCTGGAGCATCACAAGACCAGGTAATTTTTTTACAGATTTCTTAGAGATTCAACCCTGAAGTCATGAATGCATCAGACTTAATTATTTTAAAAGATAGTTAAAATATTGATAACCCCTTGGTTACAGAGGATAGACCAAAACCATGAACTCTGAAGACTGCCCCAAAAGCTAGAGGGAAATGAAAATAATTGATTTTAATCACAAATTTATAATTGGCACTGTTACTTATAGGCAGTGGCTGCTGGTAGAATTGGGCTACTACACACCTACGTGAGAAGGCATCCTCTCCCTTCCTAATGAAATATGATGCCCTGTGGCTGTGACTAAACTGCAGGTCCTCTCCCTTTGTTCCCTATGGCAGCCTAGTTCCATGTACTCTTACTGGACCTCAAGCGTGAGGCATCCATGTGTGGATTTCCCTTAGAAGATAATACAAACAGTAGCTGAAGACAGACCATTGCAAGCTGTGGTGAATCTACTGGCCTACATAAACAAGATGTCTGTCAAGATCAAAGCCACACCATGAACTATCTCTGATGCAAAGTTTAGACAACCTTTTCGGTAAGTAACTGAATAAAACTAATGGGGCCTGGATTCCTAGGAACATGTACTTGTGGTTGGATTCTCTAAGGTCTGATGAAACCCAGAAGAACCCCATAAATCATTCACGATGCCTTTCTCCTGCGCAGATTCCCAAAAGTCTAATGTGTGAGCTCAGCTTGCAGTTTGCATTTAGACTTGCACTTTGTCAGCATAGCTACTAGTAATGACTCTCTCCTCTTCCATACTTTTCTGCTGCCGGTAGACATTTCATTCCTTCAGAACTGCTACTCCTCTGACAAATCTGGCTTAAATTTTCCAAAAGTTTGGACTTCATGAGATGTCCAGAAAGAGGGATAATCATGGTCAGAGGCAGAGAAAATGTCTGCCTTAGCCTCTTCCCTAGAAAAATCAAGCTAAAAGAGATAACCTATTTGCAGAACTGTGTCCTGAGCTTGTTTCTGTCAAGTGTGTGGCTCTTAGTTTTAATGTAAAACACCAACTGAATTAAATCTACTTTGATTAAATACAACCAATTTTGAAATGTGTCAGAGCACTGCAGTGCTACTGAGCTCAGAGTTTTTAAGACACTGACAAGAATGTACTGTATTTTTTTCCAATCTATTTCAATTACACTTTTATAATGGCAGAATAATGGCAAGATTAGTCTATTTTATCATGATTAAAACTTGATTAACATATTAAATAACCATTGTACACTAATTAACTCTGTTAAATGCAATGTCCAATACATTGTTCTACTTCTGTAGTCTTCTAATGAAAAGGTTACTATCATGAGTATGGTTATTTCTTGAACAGTGTTTCTAGGATCTAACACAGAGTTTCACTATGGACAAATACATAAAGATTTGATTTTGATAGGCTATTTGGGAAGACTCTATTTTGAAATATATTTGCAGATAAGTTACAATATGAACAGAAAAATACCCTACATGATTTAAGAGGAAAATTCCAAACATGGCCAATGCAACCTGAACACTGAAGATACATGAGAATAGATTTAAATTTTGTAAGAAGTGTGAAGTTGAATTTTAGCTAATCTTCCAGTTCAATTATGTAATGTGCCATTATAGTATTCTACAGGATGCACAGATGAAAAGCTATTAGTAGTGATGTATCACTATTTCACAACTGTGGACAACTCTAGGCAAAGCTTTTAACCAGTAGTTAAACAGTTCCTTGTGTCTACATCTTGCAGTGACTTTTTATTCCATTGGAAACACTTTAAACATCTCGTTTCCTCTGTCACAGCACTCACAGGAACTCAGACATCTGTAGCCTGATTTTCTTGTGTTGCAAACACCCTCTCAAAATACAAAATGGGAGCAGCCACTGTAAGCCAGCACATTCATGCCAGGATTTCAGCCAACTCTTAAATTCAGCTGAGGGGTTTTGTGCACAAAACATATGGACAGAACTGGAAATAATAAAAAATGGATTTTTAAAATTTGCCTATCCACTTCATGTTTCAAATGTGCAATGCATGATGACACAGTGCTCAAACCCAGACTCATCTTGTCTAACTTGGGGACTTAGCTGAGGCACGTACACTTTCTTAAAGGTCACTCAAAGGACTCACCTCCACATGCGAATTTAGAGGCTATGTATAAAAATGAAACAGCAGAAGTTCTCACTGTGATAGAATTGAGCAATAGTTACATATGTTGAATCCAATAAAAGACACAGTTGTACTTCAGGAATAAGTATGAATGCATAGCTGGGATTTGTCCACCCCAGTAGCATGTCTTTTCCTACTTCTTTTGGTACAAATCCTACAACCTGACAAAAAAGACATTGCAAGGCAGCAAGTAAACTTCAGCTGGGTGTTACATAGCTCCTTTCTGGATCATTGCATCCACTCAGGGGACACTTGATGAAGAGCAGAAGCAAACAGTGTGTTAGGAAGCTGCAAGCTCCTGGCCCTGAAGCATGAAGGGCCAGGGTCTGTGGATGATAACACAGCTGGCAGGGTAGAGTTTCACCAGACAGGTAATATGTGTCATTGTCCACAAACAAGGCAAGCAGGGCAGGGCCAGGGATGGTGGCCAGGTTCAAAAGAGAGATCATCAGGCAACTTTGAGGTGACAAGACAGGTCCGAGGTCAAGCCAGGAAGTCAATCCACAGGTCAGGATCAAGTCCAGTGGAGTAGACAGAGCTAAGCAAAGCTCTGTGCTCCCTGGGACAGCCTATGGTGACAAGGCAGGTCCAAAGCCAAACCAATAAATTAATTCATGGGTCACAGGACCCTTAGCCAGGCACAGGCATGACTGGCTGATCTGGGAGCAGTCACAGTCATAGCTCAGGCAGACACTGAAGATCCAGGGCTGATTTTAAACACAACTCCAGAGCCTATACGTAGAGGGTATGGTATGAAAGCCCACATGAGGCTGGTCAGGGCCATTAAGACATACTAGTGCACTAAGGGCCTTGACACAGTACAAATGGGTTCTAGGCCTTTTTTTTCCCTTTTTTTTCACAAGAACAGAATGTCGTGCTTTTAAAGAAACACTTAAATGAGTGAAGGGTGATCCTAGGCTTAAAAAAACATGTACACAATGTATAACACCTCAAGGACTCTTCTAACACATTTGGCCTCACCATGATAACAGTATTTCACATGGAGGTAGAACAGCATTCTGCCTCTTCCCAGATACCATGCACCAGACATCATCTGCCAGTCACCTTCACCAACTGCCCAGAGTCCTGTGTGCAAGAGAGACAGAGATGCCATACAGCAGATAGGTCATCCATGCCTTATAGCAGAGAACAATCTTGCACCCCAAAATTCCCAACCAGCACCAGCACAGCTCCTGCATTGTTACATCACCTGGGTATGTTCAAGGGGAGGATCTCCCTCTTGTCACACCATCTGTGCTCAATGTGTGATCAGATGTCTGTACCTCTTTCCTCTCTTCATGTGATCAAGGATAGGCTGTTGCACACATTGGGACTCCAGGGTGCCGAGAGGTCTGCCCACGTGGGATGCAATTATGCTGAATATTTTCATACAGCTAAACAGAAATGTAAATGTCAGCAACAAGTTTCTTTGTCATATTTCCAAAGAATGAACAATATACTCATTCACGGACAAAGGGGATTGTTCCTGAACATGATGTCTGCCTTCAGGCTTTGGGACAGTGCCTTTTTAGTGGTCTCCATCAAACTTTGTTTGAAATTATGTTACTAATTGGCAGAATTTTGTAATTAGAGCACCAAATGGCAACCTTAATGCACAGGATATATGGTCATTGCCTTTTACTTTGAATTTCTTTTATTGACTAGAGGAAAAGAATCAGCAAGAAGAAGAGCTAGTTACTACAAAAGCATAATAACTCCTTCAATCCCTAGGTATAAACTTAGAGTAATTAATCAATTAATGCAGCTCACACACATCAAGGAAAAGATACAGTATAAGGAGGAAGTCAGCATAATCCTTTGTTATAGTTTTATGAATGATCTAATGTTGTAACTCGCTCAAGTTACTTCAGATTTACAGCAATACATAAGCAGACAATAGAATCAGAACCTAAATGAAAGAGCCAGTCTACGTTAATTAAAAAAAAGGCAAAAAGTTCTGGTGAAGTTAAGAGATGTTGATACTGATTGTGGACTAAAAATATATCGTGGCTTTCCACAGTCAGAGCTGAATCAGAAAAGCAAACCTATTTAGCAAGAGCCCTTAAAAATTAATTATGTATTCATGCCCATGTAACTTTAGCACATGTTTACAACTAACCATTAGCTTGAATGCATTTGGGAATAAGAAACAAATTCTGCTGAATTTAGGAAGAAGTTTAAATGGTCACAAACACTTTTTAAATGAAAAGCTTTATCATAAAGGGCATTTCCAAGACTAATTAACTTAACTATTACTAGTGAAGAACTTTCAGACCGTCTGATGAACCATTTCATGTGTTACTATTCCTTGCCACCCTTTGCATTTCCAGTACCCAATGCTTGGTTTCGGCTTCATCAGAATGTTTATACATATACATATGCACATTATATGAATAAAGTTATTGTTGTCTGCAGCTGTAAAAGACAAAGTTCGAGAAAATTTAGGTCAGTTCAGAAGTCTGAATGCATATCCTCAGTGTCAGAGCATCAGAACTGTAATAGACATCTATAATCAGCCTCCAGGCTTCAGAATTTCCACTAAAACAGGACTAAATAGTCTGTCTTTTTTCAATTCTCTCTCTTTCTTTTATTTATTTTTTAATGCTTCAACTTACAATCTGGAGAATGGGAATATAAAAAAAAAAAGAAAAAGATATATTGAACTGAATTTAGAAAGGAATAGAAGTTGTTCATGAGAATCCTGAGTGCAGAAACCCCGTTTTGATAACAGTTTATGTTTCATATGAAAGTGTGTGTTCACCAGTTAAGTTCCCCTATCCACAGGCTTAAATTGCAAGTCCATGGAAATAAGTTATTTGATTCCTTGGAAACAATTCAACTGAATCAATTTCTAGTTATCTTTGGTCATGTTCCTTAAATTAAAAGAAACAAATAATTTTATTATTCTATAACTGGATTTTCAGCTGGATCATGCATTTATGATTCTGAACACTGCTTATACTTTATATGTTTATTTGAAGACGCCTCCTGATGTTGTGTGTAGTTCTGTGGCATTGATTTCAGAATAAGCTTCTAAGTCAAGGTGTGATCAGTTATACAGACAGGCTCACTGCACTTTCTTATATCTGAAACATCCCTGGAGGCTTTTACCATTTCTCAGTGTCATAGATGTTAATCTTTATGAAGCTGAAATCCAAAATTACTGAACATAGAGTATCACTCTCACTTCAAGTACACAACATAATAATCACAAGAAGAATCTTATAATCCAAAATACGAGATGTGTATAGACACTAGGCCACAGTCTACCAAGGTCAAAACCCATCATAAGTTATATTATTCCAAGATCATAAGTTCATTCATTTGCTATGACTTTCTTCTCGAAAGTCCTTCTCGGAAGGAAAAAACCAATCTGTTCTTTAACAATAGCAAAAAAATAAATTAGTTCTCAAACATATTTCATCCTAATGTGCTGTATTGATATTTCTTTAAATGAATTGAGAAGTCATAATAGTACAAAATCAATAAAAATCCCTATATATAATGAAGCCAAATCAAAGTCTTGACATCTCTAAAGGCAATCCGAAATGAAATTTTAAAGAAATAACAAAAGGAAGAATTAGGACCTGCTTAGGCCAGAAGAACAAATGCTGACTAAAATGTTGGTAGGTATTTTAATGCAGAACTTGTAAACTCTTGCCTCCCAAATGCTCATGGAAACATCCCTGTAGTCCAAACTGACTCAATGTTCTGTGACTCAAAATATTTCTGCAGCAACGTGGCTGAATTGTTAACCTGAATTGCTAAACTCAGCCACCTGTGCAAGCTGACACTTCTTTTGGCCAAGAACTAAATCATGCCTTGCTCACACCACCACAAACAATAACTGAAAATCAAAAGGTGTAACAAAGCCTGTGACATTAATTTTACGAAAGTTAAAACTTGCTGAAGTCCAGAACTTGAGAGGGAGAATGGGACAGGAAGATACAGATTTTTCAATAAATGGCATTGGATTCATATTTAAAGTTAGGTTGACACTGCTGCTAAGCCACGGGATTGGGATTCAGAAGATTTGGGTTTCATTGCTGCTTGTGTCATAGACACAAAATGTGATTTTAGATGAGCCACCATAATCTTAATTCACTCAGATAATAACATCCATATTCACAAGAGATTAATTAGATGCTTATTAGGTGATTAAAACACCTTCCTCAGTCAGAGCAACCCTTATTCTGTCTCCAGTACTACAGCATAAAATGGTAATAAAATCACCTTGCATACACTTCTCTCTCTTTAGATTGTCCACATTTCAAGGGCCCTTACTTATTCCCTTGTCCCCCACTTTCTTTGTGCATCACCTAGCACAAAAACTCTGGATTATTATAAGGCCTGGGGACCTTTAAATGAAGTGATATAACAGTAAGTACTTAGCATACATTCCATACACTCCCTACTAGAACCAATTTTACTGTTAGCAACAACCCTTGGTGAAAGACAACAAGCCAGTGTACTCTCAGGGAATTTGGACAGTTTTCTAATTAATTTCTGAACATTTGTAGCACAAACAAAACATCAGTAAATTATGCTTAGAGTATTTGGAACACTTCCAACCTCATTTTCTTCTCCACTCCCTCTTCTTTCAGTAACAGAAGCAGATACAGTTAAAATCACACAACAAAAAAATATTTCTTTAAAGAACTCTTGCCATTTTTATTAACCTTTATCTTTCACACTTAGGGTTTGTCCTCAGCTGATCTTGTTTCAGGTCAAGAAATACCTGATAAATGCAAGAAGCAGATACTTTAGACTTCCCTCCTAAGTATAGCTCAATGCAAGGCACATTAGTGGTAGTCTCTCAAGAGCACATATGAGACAAGGAGAGAAAAACACTTAAAGAAATTATTCATATACTTGTTTATATTAGTATTTATAGCATTACCATTAAAATGAGCATTTCACCACATAAAAAAATCCACTGTACCTACAAAATGTTACATTGAAAGCAAACCAACCAAATAAATAATGCAGGAGTATTTCAGAATATCTGCTTGCGCTTAGTCACAATCCTTCTTAGGTTTGTCAAGTTTAATTCAGGACTTAGGTGACAGCTCTAGGTAAGAGTCTTGTTCAAAGTCCGCATTGTGTAGTTCACAACATGGAGACGAGACATCTCCTCGCACTGTTCTGCAGGGAGTAAGGCCAGTGTTGTCCTGCTGTGGGTCCCAAACATGACAGGTTTCTCAAATGACCCATACAACTTGCAGATTTGAGAGCTAAGGGGCAGGTCCAGGTCCCTTCTGAAGAATGACCTCACCTAATTTTCAGGTAATAACATTAAGAAAAACACCACCAAGACAAACTCTTCTTCCAGAACTGATTGTGGTGACCTCCTTCATAGAACTCAGAGGTCATCTACCCTGACATCCAAAATCACATAAATTGCTGCAGTACAAACCAGAGACTGAGATGGTCAAATCAAACCACCAGATCCATCTACCACAACACCACTAATTTCAATTCCGCTTCTATGTTAAACATTATCTTTACTATGGTCTAATGCTGTCTTCATAATACACCTCCTACACAGCAAGCAACCTCTTTCACTAGCTCAGTTACCAGTCTCAGTGTATAGACCCTGTAAAAGTCATTACGGTAATGTAATTTCTAGTACTTGCATTTTCACTATAGCAAAATCTCACAGGGATCAGACCCACTTATGGTCTTAACTAAAACTAGCCATCTGACTTAATTAACATTTAGAATTCATCAAACCTTGCAGGGCTCATACTGGGCTCTGGGGCAGCTTGGCAGTGCTCACATTGGGCTCCTGCTGGGTCTATGTATCCGGTAGCAGTGTTATTCCACCAGATGACTCACTTGGTGTTAAAGCAAAGGAAGAATGAAACTAAAATATCAGTTTCACAATATCTCCACACCATGCAACAAACTACACAGCACAGAGAGTACAATGAGAACAGGAGGAAAAAATCCTGGGAGCAGCAGAAGCCAACAGAAACATGCATTGCCCTTGTATGTTTGCTCCATAAATCCATAACCCAACAGTAGTTGTGTCTGTTAAATACCTTCCTGTGGAATACAAGTAAGTTCTTAAAGTTTTCTTCTTTCTCTCTAGTTATACACATTACTTTTAAAAGCAGCATAAAACTTTGTTTCTGTGAAGTACTACAGACCATGGAAAAGTTTCTCATAATTAGGAGTGATGTCAACAGGGAAACAGTGTCTTTGATTTGGGTCATTGATTTTTTCAAGACATAAGTACTATGATCAGAGCATAGAACACTCTGATGGATAGACAGCTGTGGCTCATGGTCTTGGCTGCCGGTTGGTTTTTTCATGACCTCATAGCATATACTCTTCACACAAGCCTGCTTTGCATTTCTTCCTTCTTTGTACCTGACTGGCAAGTTACCAAGCAGTACTCAGGTAACCACCAGAGACACAGATTCCTTTCAATGACCTTAATGTGCAGTGGCTTGATTAATTAGACTTTATGAAGTGTTTTATTCTTCTGCAATATGTGAAAATGCAGTTGAATGCATGAAACCTGTTCATTAAGCACTACCATGAGATTAAAGACTTCCAAGATGTTTAAACACAATTATATTTTAAAAAGGAAGATGTCAGCTGTGTAAATATGCTTTTCCAACATGCAAAATGCAATATAAAGACAAACTTCAAACATTTAGCATGAATTTCTACCACAATTTGAGTTCTTACCTTCCTGAAGCTTCAAGAATTATCTTGCGCTTTGAGGTTCTTTGTTCTTTAGGGAGTTCATTTAATTTCTTTTTTATTTTTTCCTGTACTAAGAAGTGAAGCACCATAAGTCCTACTCTTTGTCATATTTGAAGACTCTAGTATTGTCAAGACACAATGCCTGGACATTCTTTTCAGTGTATACCTGTGGCTGCAGGCACTGAGAAGGGGTAATGCAAGTGCACAAGAAAAGCAAAAATACTGAATTCCAGCACAGGTCTTTCCTTGGGAGAATACTCATTTCCTACAGAATAAACAACATATTTGGTGGCAGTGAAAATATGACAACTCTATCTATCAATCCAACCAAGTTTATCGTGAGGTTTAAGCATTTCTTAACTGTCAGAGTAAAACATGAACCTAGAAATAATAAACTGCAATCTGAAATATCTGCCAGAAAGCACAAAGGGAAAAAGAAAGTATACAAAAGATGACTTCCAAACCATAAATAATATTTTTGCAGTCATGCTTGCATCCTTATTCCTGAAACCAATTTAGAAAACAATTGGACAGGGCACCCTGGGAATAACGAATCATTTGCCATTAGACTTTAATGTGTGATTACTTAGTAATGTAATTGAAAGCATGACTGTAGCACATTGCCAGCTTTCTATTGCCAGGAGATTACATCGTAAATGATACTGAGTATTTCAAATCATTTTTTTTTAATTCCATATTTGTTGTGACAAGAAGTTTTGCTTAATATTTGAATTCGTTTTTCTTTCTCGAATACTGCAGGATCAAGGGTTTGTGGGAAGAAGGGGTGGGGGAGACAACTCTAATTTCATCATTAACATGAGAAAATGTAACATACTAATTGCCACCACTGCGTTGAGAGATTTGTGGTGGAGGCCAGTGACGTCTGAATGCGAGCATATGTAACTGACACAATGATGTGCTTAGGCCTCTATTTGTGGCTCTGATTCTGTGAATCAGAGTAAAATCCAAGAACTTAGTGCAGCCTGTGTCTGTTGGAACAACACTGTGGAAGTGTCTTGAGCTATATTGACTTTAATCTCCTGAAGACCTGACCTGAAGCACAGGTGCTCCATGAAGCCTCATGGTGTTCAAAGGCTTGATCCTCAACCAAGGTAGCCAGGCTAGGCTGGGTGAGCTTTTGGAGGACTTGTGTCCATTTATGCCTGCTGAGACTCTAGACCTTTCAAAGAAGCTGCACTG
Source organism: Acanthisitta chloris (assembly GCF_000695815.1). NCBI lineage: Eukaryota > Metazoa > Chordata > Aves > Passeriformes > Acanthisittidae > Acanthisitta > Acanthisitta chloris. The sequence goes on along the minus strand of NW_008654381.1, from coordinate 16,414 downwards.
ACAGCAGAGATACAGAAATTATGGGCTCAGCATAGTATTTTCCTTACTTGTCTCCACAGATCTCCCTTCCAAACATCCTGTGACTTCAGCAACTGACACAGCAAAATTTCCAAAGGCTTTAATGATAAGAGGTACTTGTTCCCCCAGATCACCTAACGTAGCTAAGATATCCCATTTATGCAATTAATTTCTTCTCCCAGTCCATCTAGTTTGCACAAATGACTGTCAACGGAAAAGAATGAAGAGTTCAAAGCTCTTGGCATGCTAGAATTTTTGCCTACACAGATTGAGGTATGAATCATGCCTTGCTGGTCCTTGAAGAGCCTATATCACCCAATCCACTGGAGCCACACTCCCAAGGAACTTGCCCAGCTCAGCAGTCCCCCTATGCACTCAGCATACACAAACACTATCAGGCAAATTCAGTAGAACTATGCTGCCACAGAGCTATCATCAAATGCTATATCATGCATATTTGATTGTTTGATGCCTTCAGATCTGCTGAAATTTGAATAAAAATGCATTTCATACTTTAAGCCCTGAGGTTCATGGGATTTAAAAAACATTCCAACTAGAGAATTCAAGAGGAAACTGAGGAGTTGAAATTCACAGTGATTTCCTCTCCCTCACAGACCGTTCTTGCACATTTTTCATCAACAAGCAGGGAATGGAGTGTGAGTAAGGATTCTGGCATTTGGCTCAGACTTTGTTTTGTCTTTATCCTATGTCAGATGACCACAGAGGCACGACAGAACTCCAAAAACAGGAGATGTATCAAAATACGATTTATTGTTCACAGGAAACAGTCCCTCTCCTCTGTCACATCACTACTACTGAAACCAAGAAGGAAAAAATAAAGCAATAACTGCAAGATGGTAAGGGTGGCAAATCTTCCTTCCAGAGAATGATTCTGGGCTAACTTTCTGTCCAGGAGAAAACATGACTTCATCCTGAGAAGTCCCCTTCTACTACAATATACAATTCATTTTTCAAGAGAAACTTTTTATACAAGACTTCTTATAAAAGTCATTTGCTTCCCAGCTGCTTTTACATAGTATCTTAAACTGTTTTCACAGTATTGAATGATAAGAACAAACCAGATTACTTCCTTCTAATTTGTCCTGGTGACCTGTATACATTAATAGAGGGATATTTTTTCTGCCCGTAGCTCTCTTTTCGCTGAAGAAAGCTATGCCAGTTGCATTAAAATACTTTTAACCTATTCAGTTCATGATAGTGGAAGTACCAGAGCCTTCTGGGCTTTGTAATATAATAGCACCCCTTTATCACGTTGAATGGTTTATTGGAACCAGCTTGTACAGATGATTTAGTTTACCATAGTGAGGCCACTACTGCAGGGCTCCAAGCTCTGGATAGGGACTCTAATTTTCAATGTTTCTGGTTTGGCTTTCAAGTGAGTTTCCTTTTTGGGGTGTTTTCTGGTTGGGATTTTTTGTGGAGTTGGAGGTTTTGTGTGTGTTTTCTGTGATTTTTTTGTTTTGTTTTGCTTCACTTCCTTTTAATTCTATTTTTTTTTCATAGAACTTTGGTTATAATTTTCATTCTTTGCCCTCTCATCTTAAGATGAGAGCTGGTCTGGACAACATGCATTTTGTGAATAGGTGATGCCCACTCATTTTCATTAAAACCAGGATTCAGTTTTGTCCAACATGAGTCAGAAACATTTGCCAACTCTATTGCATGTAGAAATACTAATATGAGAAATATTGCTAGGACCAGTATCCCCATCATTCTACATAAAAGGACAACCATATCAGAGTTCTTAAACCACACATGGACAGGGTCAGCTAATGAACATGGTGACTTTATGTAGCAGCTAGCACAAATCAGGCACAGCTAGCATGGCTCTTAGCAGAAGTCTGAATTTTACTCTACTTTTGCTCTAACAGAAATAAATGAAATACAACCACCCAACTGTCCCAGATGATCAAACAGTTTTGGTGTGCTCAAGGGAATAGATAGCCAAATGACAACAATAGCCTGTTGATTGCAAGTTGTAAAATTGCATGCATCTCTGATCAAAATCCTCTTAGCCTCTACACTGTCATTTGGTCTTAAACCATGACACTTTGGCAGAAGAGAGCACTCCTTCTGGAGCATTTAATGGAATCTCTGCACATGATAATCTGCTGCTGATCTGATAATATGATTCTGTGTCTGAGTATATTAACAATCACACAGATAAAAAGATTCTCTTTTAGCATACAGATGAGTATGTAAAAACATACCTCAACTTTCTACAGTTTTTTTATGATTACACTTACATACAAAAGCATTTTAATTGCATTACAAATCAAGATTTACCCTGAATATATAAAAGAGCATCCAAGCAGTCTCTGTGTTACTTTGAAAATTTTTCTCAAATGGAAGATTTTCACAAGCTTTAGTGTGAGGTTTGCACAGGTACCAAAGTGAGATTGGGTCCACATTCTCACCCCAACAAAGTGCCTCTGCCTCCACTACCTTGAGCTGTCCAGCAGCAGGGACTTGACTCATAGATTCATTTGCATTAGAAGATTTTCTAAAAGCACTTGCCTGGCGCACTTCTCCATCTCTTGAGTAACTTTGCTGAGGGGCAGGCAAAAGATAGGGAATTTTGCATCCTTTATCTGAAGAAAATCCATGAAAAGGGTCAAAATAAACAAAGACAATTTTGACTATTTTTTCCCTCCAGAAGAAAACTTGACAGCAGAAATGTCTCAGGCCAAACCTAAAGGACTTGGTTAGCATCCCAAAAAGAATGGGAGGAGTAAGGAGACAATGGAGCAGAGACGAATTGGTTGTGACTTTCCAGAAGTGACAGACAGAAGCAAACTCCTTCAATGAAAGCCCAATGAAAGAGCAAAAAGCAACAGTTACAAACAGCAACAAGGGAAATTCAGGTTGTGTATAAGAAAAGAAGCATGGCTAAGCACTGTGACAGTTGCCCAGAGAGGCAGAGAACTTTGTACCTTGAGGATTTCCAGATCCTTGTTTATGTTCCTGAATATTCTTATCCAAAATTGAACAGGGCAAGCTGAGCAACCTTGAGCATGAAGCAAGACTCCAGAAATTCTGTCCAATTTAAATCTTTCTATGATTTTTCTATTCCACACTTACACACTCTTGGAGGAAGGGTGATAGTAGGGGTATATGGTTAAAGGCTCTGCAGTCACTGGTTCAAAGGTCACTGGGTACTGTCACTAGTACAAGGTACAAGCTTTTCTGTCACTGAGAAAATTGAAGAAAATCAGCTAAAAATACCAAATGCCAGACATTCAAGAGAGTAAATGATTTCTACTGCCTGGTGGACAGTAATTATGTCTTGATGCAGAACTAGGAGAATTCCACATTGGCCTTGGAGAATTTCACATTGTACCTTAGAAAACACAATCAGCAGCTACAGAGATGGACATTCAGTCCATCTAGAAGATTAAAAAAGAATCCACGATGTGCATATTAGACAATTTCAACAACTGTCCTTTCTTATGAAAATATTACCCTCACAGTGTTGTCAAGGTCAACGAAGCTTGCAGTGTCTACTGTACAAGTACCAGTTGTGAACATTACATACCCAGAGCAAAGCTAATCCATTTTGAGTTCCTGCCATTTTCCTCCACTACTTGACTTCTCCGGATCAGAGGATGCAAATTGCCCTGGATCAGGGGATGCAAATTGGCCTGGACTCCATCAAATCTGAATAGTTTGTCTAATATGGACAAATTTCTTCTGGTGACATGCTGGTAATGGAGACCACAAAACACATTATTCTATTGAACTCCTGTCACATGTGAATCCAGGTTCACAGAATTAGAAGGTAAAGACGTAATTCCAGTTGACCACAGAGCCTTCAGTATGTAAATTAGATTTGGCTAGTTCTGTGCAACAGAGCTATCAAGTGAACTGGTGAAACATACCATAAGAAACCAGATACAACAGCCTGAAGTAAACTACAGTTAGTTTGTCAAACATTATAAATATGGTTATGTTGATTTCAAAAAAATTATCCCTGCCAGTTAGCCCAATTTGGGGAATTATTTAGGAATGTTAGCTCATGACTCCAAATGTTTTGCCATAGTTACAGCACATGGAATGTATTAAGTGAATACTCTAAAATTCTTGTGGGATTCATTTTTTATTACAGGTCATGACAGGTTTTTTATTTTCTTTCTTAGAGCTTTTTGTCTTTGCATACCCATAGCACCATACACCAAGTGCAGACTCAGTCCTGGAGAGCTTTAACTCCTCGTTCTAAACTACAGTGCATCAAACATCACAACCTGCCCTAGTACAACACCTATAAACCAACCAAAACCACAGTTATATCACTTTGTGCTGATTTCTTTCTCTCGCAACTGAAGTGAATCAGTACTTAGACATCTCAGGAACATGATCTTGCTGAAAAGAAAACATCACCAATTAAGCACTTGCTGATTTGAATTATCTGGGCAGATACAGAGAGGCAATCTCCTACAGTACTGCCATAAATGTCAT